>NC_079893.1:14310730-14400959 GCF_024868665.1 Triplophysa rosa | reverse complement strand
CCTCGCGGAGAGTGGCGACTCCCTCCCCGCGCAGCCGGCTCATTTGGGGCAGTTCGGCCAGGCACAGGTGGTCCTGTTGCCTCCCCGGACTCCACCCATTGTCCGCTTTGGTACTCCCTGTCCGAGGTACCCTCGGCACGGATGCCCTTGCGCACAGCTGGCCGCGGGACAAGCGGAAGTACGCTTCTCCCCAGTGAGCCTCATCGCACAGGTCCTGTGCAAGGCCAGGGAAGAGGAGAATCAAGTGGTACTAGTTACGCCCCTTTGGCCTAACCAGGACTTTGTTCTCGGAGCTGAGGCTCTGACAACAACTCCCCCTGGCCGCTCCCCCTGGCGAACAGCTTCCCCAGGCACGTTACGGCATCCCAGGCAAAACCTGGTCTCCATGTCTGGACGGGACGAGGAGATCCTGAGTGACCCAACCCCGTTCCGGTTGGGACGTCACTCAGACTAGGGCTTTGGCCACTGGGCTGCTATACGCCCATAGGTGGCGCCTCTTCTCGTCCTGGTGCCGCGGAGTTGCTCGGTCGGGTACGAGCTGTCCCGTCCTCAAGAGAGCGGGGGAGTAACCTCTCCCCCTCCACATTGGGAATGTATTTAGCCGCTACGGCCGCTCATCATGACCCAAGTGCTGGGTAGCCTCTGGGACAGCATGACCTGGTCATTAGGTTCCTAAGGGGCGCGAGAGGGTGACCACCTTATCCGCGCTCCGTACCCTCTTGTGACCTAGGTGGCAGGCCTCAAGAGGCCCCGCCCCCTTCGAGCCTCTCGGGGTTTCCGCTCTTTCTCAGTCTTGATAAAGACGGCTTTCCTGATGGCGCTCACCTCCAAGAGGGTAGGGGATCTACAAGCACCCTCCGTGTCCACAGATTGCCTAGAACTCGGGTCCGGGATTCTCACGTTATCTTGAGACCCCGCCCCGGCTACATGCCCAAGGTTCCCACCACTCTCCCAAGAGACCAGGTGGTGAACCTGCAGGCGCTCCCCACCGGGGAGGAAGACACAACCTATCCATGTTGTGTCCAGTACGCGCACGGCGCCTCTACTTGGACCGCACGCAGAGCCCAGAAGCTTTGAGCAGCTCTTTGTCTGTTTCGGAGGTCAGCAGGAGGGCTGTCTCCAAACAGAGGCTGGTGCACTGGATCGTGGATGCCCTCGTTAGGGCATACCGATCTCATTTCGCCCCTGCCCGTTGGGGGTGACACACCCCTCGTGGGCACTGGCTCAGGGCGCCTCTCTGGCAGACATCTGCAGAGCTGCAGGTTGGGCTATGCCTAACAACTCCGTGAGGTTCTAATACCAACGCGCGGATCCTGGCAAGGTGTGGGACCGGCAGCCGGTAGGGCGTACGCCTGCGGAAGCCCTTCCCCCTCCGGGGGGAGCAGTGGCGATCCCGCCTCACTTCTTTCCCCTCGGGTAAAGAACAGGCATTCCATCCATCACTAAGCACCCTTCCAGGGGACAGGCTGGGCAGAGCAGCCCTGCCCCCTTAGGCCGGGGAACAGTTGAGTTATCTCCCACATAGCTCTAACCGGACCTAGTGCTCCAGACGTGGTAACACCCCCTCCGTGGGCAGTTCCGTCTGATGTATCCTCATGAATGGTTCCCACCTTGGCAACCCATGACCTCCCCAGGTGGACTCCCACCTTGCGGTTAACTCCTGTCCGCACTTCTTCCCATGAGTTCTCCCCTGATGGTGAGACCATGTGGTGTCTCCACTAATTCCTCCCTACGGTAGGTAGTGGCCTCTGCAGCGTTTTTCCCCCAGGGGGAATAATGCTTACCCAGTGGCCCGTACGGTGCCGGGCGGCTTCTCGCCATTTAGAGAATTAGGCCTCCGCCCGTGACGGCCGGCGTTAGGGGGCTTCCCAAATTTTGTGGAAAGCTCTGGGTCCCCCTTCCTCTCCACTGGAAGGTCATAATTTCGCGTTAGCATGTTCGTCTGACTCGCCCAGGCCAGTCAACGTCGCTCCGCAGAGATTGTGACGCGGCTCAGTGCTGTGGCGTTTTCCATAGGAACCCCATTCTGTCGGTTCGACACAACGTCGAGAGACCGACAGAAAGGGAACGTTTTGGTTACGGATGTAACCTCGGTTCCCTGAGGGAGGGAACGAGACGTTGTGTCCCTCATGCCACAACACTGGCCGCCCACCCCAGCGGTCGGGGGAGGATGCTGTTGGCTCCTCAGACCAAAGGTGAATGAATGAGCACGCCGGCTTCCCTCTTATACCCGGACATCCGGGGAGGAGCCCGGCATGCAAATTTCATTCGCCAATTTTCATTGGCCTTTTCTAAATACTCAGAAGATGATAGGTTCTCAAGACAAACCCCATTCTGTTGGTTCGACACAACGTCTCGTTCCCTCCATCAGGGAACCGAGGTTACATCCGTAACCAAGACGTTACATCCGTAACCAAGACGTTTTGTCGAAATGGTTCCATAAAGAACTTTTGTTTCACAAAAAGTTCTTTGTGGCGAAAACGGTGCTTCAGATGATAAAAATGTAAGAAAGAGATTACATTCTTTAAATAACCTTTGACTTAATTTGTGGAAGCAAAAATGGTTCTTCTATTGCATCGCTGTAAACAACCTTTTAAGCACCTTTATTTTAAAAAGTGTTGTCCAGCTTCATATAGGTGTTCTTTTCAGGAAACATGAAATAATTCACTCTGTTTGCTATGCTGATAATATATCTGCCAGAAATATTACATTGTAAGCTCTGGATTCAACACAAAGCACAGTACTGGATTCACAATACAAAAGTATAACAACATTTCGAACAAAACTTTTTAAAAAAAATTGCAATGTAATGAAGAGATTTATTAAAACAACATTAAGAGTTTTCAATAATGTTTTTTTATTGTTATAGTGGTCAAAATGTCTGGGATTCTCTGAGGTGTCTCTAATTAGGGACATTTTAAAATCATAGATGCAAAAAATGCCACTATATTTATGTATGAAATGTCCATAACATTTAGAGACTATTTCATGAATAAAAGATGAGAATCCTCTACATTTTTGAATGGAACGCCGTCCCACTTGACATTCACTTCTTGGACTCCGCCCACAAGAAGTGGACTCCACAATTTTCTATTACAATACAGTCTGTCACACTCACAAAAGTGAAAAAAAGACACAAAAAAGGCTCACAAAATTATGGTTAAAATCCACCAGAGGACAAATTCCCTATTGGCAATTTTTGACACTTTCTCTTCTCTTATACCTAGACGCATCTCTTTAGCCAAGCATACATTTAATTGAGCAGACCAGACTGTAGTTATGCTGCATTAGTCAGGACTGCCGTAATCATTTACATTTGCATTCATGCATTTGGCTGACGCTTTTATCCAGAGACTTACAGTGCATATTCCATATATATTGTATTAGCATGTGTCTTCCCTTGAAACTGAACTCAGATCCCGGGTGTTCACCAATTGACAGGGATCCCAATATAGAAAGGGCTGTACAGTGCGACATATATCAGACAAAATCTGTCTGTGCTACGAATAAATATAATAGTGTAGCATGCGTGCAATACAGTAATGACGCACCACTATTTATTTTCCGCTTGTTTGTATGAAGTGCGTTTGTCGTTGTGCTTGCTCGTGTGTGAGGTTAACAACAGTAATGGCGCACCACTATTTATTTTCCGCTTGTTTCTATGAAGTCCGTTTGTCATTGTGCTTGTTCGTGTGTGAGGTTAACTACAGTAATGGTGCATCACTATTTATTTTCCGCTTGTTTGTATGAAGTGCGTTTGTCGTTGTGCTTGTTCGTGTGTGAGGTTAACTACAGTAATGGCGCACCACTATTTATTTTCCGCTTGTTTGTATGAAGTGCGTTTGTCGTTGTGCTTGTTCGTATGTGAGGTTAACTACAGTAATGGCGCACCACTATTTATTTTCCGCTTGTTTGTATGAAGTGCGTTTGTCGTTGTGCTTGTTCGTGTGTGAGGTTAACTACAGTAATGGCGCACCACTATTTATTTTCCGCTTGTTTGTATGAAGTGCGTTTGTCGTTGTGCTTGTTCGTATGTGAGGTTAACTACAGTAATGGCGCACCACTATTTATTTTCCGCTTGTTTGTATGAAGTGCGTTTGTCGTTGTGCTTGTTCGTGTGTGAGGTTAACTACAGTAATGGCGCACCACTATTTATTTTCCGCTTGTTTGTATGAAGTGCGTTTGTCGTTGTGCTTGTTCGTATGTGAGGTTAACTACAGTAATGGCGCACCACTATTTATTTTCCGCTTGTTTGTATGAAGTGCGTTTGTCGTTGTGCTTGTTCGTGTGTGAGGTTAACTACAGTAATGGCGCACCACTATTTATTTTCCGCTTGTTTGTATGAAGTGCGTTTGTCGTTGTGCTTGTTCGTATGTGAGGTTAACTACAGTAATGGCGCACCACTATTTATTTTCCGCTTGTTTGTATGAAGTGCGTTTGTCGTTGTGCTTGTTCGTGTGTGAGGTTAACTACAGTAATGGCGCACCACTATTTATTTTCCGCTTGTTTGTATGAAGTGCGTTTGTCGTTGTGCTTGTTCGTATGTGAGGTTAACTACAGTAATGGCGCACCACTATTTATTTTCCGCTTGTTTGTATGAAGTGCGTTTGTCGTTGTGCTTGTTCGTGTGTGAGGTTAACTACAGTAATGGCGCACCACTATTTATTTTCCGCTTGTTTGTATGAAGTGCGTTTGTCGTTGTGCTTGTTCGTATGTGAGGTTAACTACAGTAATGGCGCACCACTATTTATTTTCCGCTTGTTTGTATGAAGTGCGTTTGTCGTTGTGCTTGTTCGTGTGTGAGGTTAACTACAGTAATGGCGCACCACTATTTATTTTCCGCTTGTTTGTATGAAGTGCGTTTGTCGTTGTGCTTGTTCGTATGTGAGGTTAACTACAGTAATGGCGCACCACTATTTATTTTCCGCTTGTTTGTATGAAGTGCGTTTGTCGTTGTGCTTGTTCGTGTGTGAGGTTAACTACAGTAATGGCGCACCACTATTTATTTTCCGCTTGTTTGTATGAAGTGCGTTTGTCGTTGTGCTTGTTCGTATGTGAGGTTAACTACAGTAATGGCGCACCACTATTTATTTTCTGCTTGTTTGTATGAAGTGCGTTTGTCGTTGTGCTTGTTCGTGTGTGAGGTTAACTACAGTAATGGCGCACCACTATTTATTTTCCGCTTGTTTGTATGAAGTGCGTTTGTCATTGTGCTTGTTCGTATGTGAGGTTAACTACAGTAATGGCGCACCACTATTTATTTTCTGCTTGTTTGTATGAAGTGCGTTTGTCGTTGTGCTTGTTCGTGTGTGAGGTTAACTACAGTAATGGCGCACCACTATTTATTTTCCGCTTGTTTGTATGAAGTGCGTTTGTCATTGTGCTTGTTCGTATGTGAGGTTAACTACAGTAATGGCGCACCACTATTTATTTTCTGCTTGTTTGTATGAAGTGCGTTTGTCGTTGTGCTTGTTCGTGTGTGAGGTTAACTACAGTAATGGCGCACCACTATTTTTATTTCCTTTTTGCAATTAAATCTTGTTTTCCTGCTGCATCGAGTCCATTGATCTATAGCCCTATGATCTGCGCGATGTGGGAAAACATGGAAGGAATCACGAAAACGGAATTCTACTCTGCTTGTTCTGCGTGTCTATGAGTGAATGAGTTGCACACTTTAACATGTTACAAGCGTGACACTCTTGGATTTGTCTGCATCTTACTATACAAGGACATGAACACATGAACTTCATCCACAGAGTTTTTCTAAGTTTACTTACGAGCATTTCACTGTTTTAGTGAAGCTACTGTCAAACACACTAGCTGCATCTGAAACCGCTCCCTAGCTTCTATCTTCTCGTCTATAGTGCACTATATTGGGTGTCCGCCATTTTGTAATGGTGTCCGAAACCTGAGTGAACTACTTCATTCCCTACATTCGTTCACTCTTTTTTACCCACAATGCACTCTGATTTTGAGTGTACATCCGAAGTACACTCGCGCATTCACTATTACCCATGATACAACACGAGACGTGTTCGTTAATGCCACGAATATAGGATTATACACGCATACTGTATGTTTGTATGTTGACAGTTATTTTATACTTTTAAAGAATATGCAGATTAAATGAATTAGATAAACAGTGGTGTTTTATTTTAAATATATAAAATTATTTTATTAAACGTCATAAATAAGCATGCCTGCAAATACATGTGATGGTTATTTTGTTCTTTTTATTTTAAAATAATGCAATAAACGTGACAAAAAATTATTTTAGTATTTTGTAAAACAATCCACAAAGCCACACAGGTGTAATATAAGCTAATCGTTATGTTTATGACGTACGTCTGCGACAGTACTGTCAGACGCAGGCTATATATGTCAGTGTTCGAAATCACGCACTCATTTTCATTCAATTCTTCCCCATATAGTGGACTCAAATGTCATTCGCTATATAGGGAATAGTGAACGAGTGAACGAGGGAGTGGTTACAGACACAGCAACTGAAGCTCAAACGTCTTCGCGACCACCCGCCAAAATAAAAGTCAGCTTAATTTGAACCAGATGATAAAATAATTAACTTGCAGTAAATTTGTAAACTGTAGTAAACACTATACTATAGTACACTTTAATATTTACTATACTAATATTCAAATATACTATAGTACACAAGAATTTTACTGCCGTGTACTGTAGTAAATACTATAGTATACAGTATTTTATGGAGAAATGTATTTTCTAATGTATAGAAGAACTATAAGAAATTTTAAAAAGGTAAATAAAATAATTTAAAAATAATTTGGTAAAAAATAAAAATTATATGGCCCTAATTTATCCATTTGTATAACGTTAATGTCCTTTTCAGTTACCTGTCTATTTATGTGATGAGATGACCTGCACTTGTGTTTTTTTAAAGCTGACAACTGTTTTGCCTGTGCTACAAAACTCTGTAGAACCGGTGCTATGTGCAAAAAAGGTTAACGTACAGCCCTGATAGAGGGCATGTAGTTCTTCCCTATACCTTGATTCTGTGCCAAGTTCTTTTATGAACAATGCAATGCCTACTGTAAACTACAGCCTATACCAGCCAAACAGCAAGGGACATTTAACTTGCATTGAAGATTATCAATTAATCTTTAAAACATTATCATTGTCTTATATTATGTAACTACATAATATTCAATACACTGCCAGACAAGGGGGGCTAAAATGCAATGAGTCTTGGGTTCCAGTTGGGTTTTCTTGCCCTTCATTTAAATGTATGAACTCTGGTCCTTTTGTAAAGCCACACTGTGGGATAATGTAGTGTGTCTGGTCAAAAACACTCTGTGAACTCGCAGGTTTTAAAACTAGTGCCTCAATTACAGTCTCCAAAAATGATTTACAACATTTAATCATGGCTATCTCCTGTAGAACTACGTTCAGCGGTATGTATTGTGTCCACAACTCTCTTGGTTTCGCACCAAATCATTTGGCGCTCGAAAGCTGAATTAAACAATGCAGATGTGCGCTTGGAACAAAATGCTTATGGTGTGCCCCTGCAGAGGAGGCCAAGAAGACCCTGTCCACAGTCAAATGGAGCCCCCACTGACCCTCAAATTACATTTCTCCATTGTTATTACTGCTATAAATATCACTGCACACTTTTATGGCTCTTGTTATCATCGGTGTTATTCATTGTTCAGGACTTTTGAAATATCTTATGGTGTAAGTGCTTGTGAATGCATGGTTACAGCCCTCATATTTATTTACCCGTGTATGGTTTGTTCGAGGGCTTGTTTAATTTTACTTTTTTAATGTGCAACAAAGTGCTGGCACTGGAGTATATGTGACTCCATCCAATAAAGCTGACTGATTAAAAGCACATGTCTGTCTGCAATTACAGCTTTATTCATAAAATCTGCAGAGACAGCCAATCAGCTTGGTGCCAAACAGGCCTTTGATATCACCTGTGCTGGAACGAATGACAGCAGAATCTGGGAGGGCATATGGAGCCCAGAGGACAGCACAGAAAAGACATGAAAGACAGATTACGAGACACGAAGGGTATGTCAAAACCTGCAACTTTCGAAAGATGCTCCTGCTTGAGCCTCCGCCTATCACAAGATGTCTGAGCTTGTAAGATGGTGTGACTAAAGCTAGGAGGGAACAACAGGAACAGACACACACCTTTAAATGTGGCTGTGCTGAGTGCAGGATGAGCCAGTTCAATCAAAGACATCATGTCCTTCCAAGCAAATGGCATAAAAGAGCACTCGAGACAGAAAGACGGGGAGGTGTTACTCAAACGTGTAAAAAAAAGTGAGCAAAATGCCATGCGGAAAAACGTTTGCAAATTATGCATATTTTACTCTGACATTCAATGCTTTCAGATGATGGGCATCAAAGCTGGCCGGTGCCGCTAGTCAAGGTAACCGTCTCTCTCTCTGGGCTGTGGGCATATGAGGCTCTAATAACGGGCTTGCATGGTTAACGCATCCTTTTAGCGCATTGCGACTCAAGTGGGTGGAAGTGAGTTAAGAGCAGGAGCAGATGTGTAATTGAGTTGTAAACCTGACATATGCGTTTGAGTGACTGGTAGTGCCATGCTAACACTACGGTGACGCCAAGCTCTGGCCTTTCAGAGCATCAATAGGGCCCCGATGAACACGTTAGGAGAAAATGAGCACTCGGCATACAACACAAGAGGGCGTTGTGGGAAGGTAATATTGAAAGATATGGACAAGGGCCGATTTGTGACACTTATGTCACCTTATGTGTAAAAAAAATTCTTCAATAGACAAAGCACGATACAAAAGACGGATAGAGATTTGGAATAACAGTAATGCTCAAACTGAGCTGTTTCCACAGACATTTTAGTTGTCTGAAAAACAATTTTTGAAAAAAAGATTGTACAAACAAGACAACTGAATCTGGCCCAAGAGACCAAAGTCTTGCTTTATAACAGCATATTGTAGATTTCGGAAGATTTTGATCATTTTCAAATGTACAAAGTAATTCATGTGACAATGGGTGAATAGCCTACACTGTGTTCCCCTCAGGTTGTTGGGTACTTTCCCTATAATGCAGAACAGACAAACAATCTGACAGTGATGGTGTCCTATGTGTGTTTTTGAATGCTACAGTGAGTATGAACCTCTCCCTCCAGTGGTGTCTTTAAGAGGGGGCTGGTGCATTCCTGGTTCCTGGACCCGCTCAGGGTCACTAATCCCCTGCAGCTGTGTGTCTATGAGCAGCACAGCCCTGTGGAATAGATTTCGCACTGCCTACACACTAGTGACACTTGTAAACCAGTCCCGGATTTCTCTTCCACTAGATTCTGCAAGCTGTAAAACTTTCTCGTCATCTCTCTTCGTCCCTTAGCCTTTAAACACAGTGACTTTATAAATGATTGCATTTCTCTAGTATTACCTACGAGCTCTGAGAAGAAAAAAATCATTGATCTTTTTTCCACCAACACCACTAAGCATTCTTACTCAAGGCATGAGACTGGGAAAGGGGCAATATTTTAACTGGTAAGAACAGCAGGTTAGTGGGGGTTTCTCAGAGAAGTCTCCTGTGAAGACACAATGTGGTGAATAATGGCAGACTAGATGGAGAGCACAATTCACATTAATAAAGTGACCCGCGGCAGGAGCCCTCTGTTTTCCCTGCGCACGGGCTCAGAGCTGTATCGCAGCAGCTGGAATGTGGAAGGGCGGTGAGAACACTAACCAAAACAAACCCCACACAGGCAGCCTTTCCACTGAGGGAGCACTACAAGATCCCAAAAATACTCCACAACCTTTTGTCTTTGGCAAATTTTCGCTCCAAAGAATAGTGTTTTCGGTGCAGAGAAATTCTCTTAGTTTTGGCTGAGGTATATTACCACCTTGGCTCTGAGCAAATCGCGTTTTCCAGCAGTAAAAAAAGTTTAAAAAAGCCTACTTACTAACACCCGTTTTCAAGAACGATATATAAATCTCCCTTAGCAGACCTATCTTTCTTTCTCTCTGTTAATTTGTTAAACTTCCACACAAGAAATCACACTGGAGTTCTGAGGAATGCAAATGGAGCATTTCCTGATCTCTTCATCATGTCCTCTCCCTTTCCAGACCTTTGAAAAGGTCCCAAAGACGCTGCCTCATGCTCAATCCATGGGACTTCCCCCGCTAGACCTGCCAAGAGTTTCCAAAGTCGCGCATCCAAAGCGAGTCAGAGATATCCATCCGTGTGGACAGGTATGTCGCCCCCACACACATGTGGATCAGATGGTGCAGGACTAAGATGACTCACAGTGACTTGCTCTCTCTTTGTCTTCCAGTCTCTCTCTCTCTCTCTCTCTCTCTCTCTCTCTCTCTCTCTCTCTCTCTCATTAAGAACCGCTGAGCTTTACTGCTGATTGGTAAACATGCAGTTCTTTGCACTTCTGTCACGTAACTAATTCCCCAGAGGAACCAAAAAGCTCTCAGTGCCGGAACTGCTGGGAATGATACTGTACCATTAGCGTCTTTTAATTGACAGTACGTTGAGTTTTACTGCAGGGGATTCACAGATTTCATGGGGACATCTCTTTGATCACACAAGCTTGTACCAGAATTGAGTAGAGGAGGAAAATGCTTTCTTTTATTTTACTATGTTTTCCTCGCATAGCCTCTCACCGGCGGCCTTTAAAATCTAAGATCTATCCCATCATCCCGCCGAGCATCACAGAGGAGGCTGGGAGGGAGAATGGCGCATATAAGGTTGGCCAGTCTAACTCTGAGCTAAACCTTTGTCACACCCTGATTGTGAGAGCCCCGTGGTTTTTCCTCTAGTGTCAGCAGCTGAGGACTGTGAGACGAGCTCTCACAGTCAGCACTGACAAGGCAAAATGAAAATTCTAAGGGGTTTTGATGTTATTTGTTTTGAGACAAAGAAGAGAGGGCAAGGGCCACTATGGTATCAACGCTTGGCCCCTTCGTGAGTACATTCATGTTTCATTCGCTCCTGAAGTCGCTTCCAACGAAAGAAACACTGATCATCGTGAGAGGGAACGGTATCTTGTGTTGTGTCCAACATCTGAAACTACAAGAGTCCCTCTTAGATAAATATCGCATGTACACCCGCTCCAACACACACATTCCAGTACAGTCTTTCATATGTGTTGCAACACAACAGCTTCTATACTCGGCGGCTTTTTGCCTCCTAATAGCTTAGCACACCCGCACTAAGGGTTCACAGCGTAACACTTTTTTGGCTTTTCCTTACCATTTGAGGCCCCTGTTGCATTCTCCCACCACAGACAATCATCTTTCCTTTGGCAGTGGCCTACAAAGCCTCTTCCAACTGGGACACCACTGTTATTCCTCACTTCTTAACATATGGGGCCAGGACAGAAGAAAAAGTGTGACTAAACAGGCTCATGTCTCACTCCGACCCCCACACCACCTACGCTAGCACTACCACCGCTCCCCACGTCCAGATGTATCAGAGCTACGCAGGCCTCTTATCAGCGCAATGTGTTTCTACTTTTCTAATCTACATAATTTATTAAGGTCAAAAAGAAAGACTGGGGAACAAAGCCATGTACAATATTATGTCTTGGCTTTATGAGTGTTGTTGAAATGAACACCATTGCCCCGAACATATCACACGCAGCTCTCCCCGACCACGAAACTGTACAGTGGTACAGAAGGAAAACAGGGGGGAGTGATGGATTGGTGGAAAGGCACAGAGGTGGGGAGTGGGGGGTGGGGGGTGGGGGGGTGGCTCATAGACTCTGTGTTAGTAGCTTTTAAGCCTGACTGCAGAAGTGCACTATGGGACAGTGGAACCGCATGAGACTTAAAGGCCATTTACAAAACAATGTTTTTAAAACAAATGGAACACTTTTATGGGTTTTGGCTGCACTTGAAAATGCAAACTTTTGAAAATGATACCGTTATCATTTTTGTGTAAACAACAAAAAAGCATATCTGGGAAAACAGATGTGCAATACGCATGCTCTTGTCTGCATGTTCAGTCTATAGACATGCGCAAGTACATGCAAAACAACAATGGTGTAATACAGGATTGTTTGTACTGCTCAAATTACATTTCTCCAGCAAAGTGTGGATCGACTGCACCACTACAACCAGCAGAGACATGTGATTTACATTCAACAAATTCTAAATGGTCATACACCAACATAGGGGTATGAAAATAGAGGAGACCTGGAAGGAATTCGTCCAGTGTCACGGTCCTGCCTTCTTGTTCATTATTTTCTAGTCGTGTGGCAGGATCGTGACAGTTCCCTTATGTTTTGTGTGGGAAGCCATGGGGTATTTATCTTTTGATATTCCATGTGCCTTCTCGTGTCTTGTCATTGGCCCCGCCCCTCTCTTTTCCTGTATTGTTTCCCGGCCCTGTTTCATTACCCTCACCTGCCCTGTGTGATCATCCCTCGTTTGTCTTTCCTATTTAATGCCCTCATGTTTCATTGTTCTGTGCTCTTTCGTTGTGTTTGTAATGTTCCAGTGTTTCTGTCCCGTGCCTTGTCCATGGACAAGTTTATGGTTTACCCTGCCGTGTTTTGTTGTAACACGTTTAGTTTAGTTTAGTTTAGTTTAGTTTAGTTTAGTTTAGTTTAGTTTAGTTTAGTTTAGTTTTTCTTGTTTTTGTTTTGTCCCATCGAGGGAAGTATTTATTTTCTGCTTTTGTTTAGTTTCTATTGTCGGTTTTGCCCCATCGTGGGTTTTTTTTGTTTATTTTCTGTTTATTATAAAGTTGTGTTAACCCCTTCACTGCCTGCCTGCATCTGGGTTCTTCCCCGCGAGACTCCTGACAGTCCAGTTCAACTAGTCGAATGTGGTTTGAGTTATAGGATGCTTGAAAAAAGTAAACTTGTACTTGGTGCCTAACCTTCTTGACTATTAAATCAGTTCATTTAGCTGTTCATCAGTTTGTTCCATCAGTGTCTGCATACTTAAAGAATTCAGAGGAAGCAGTAGAGCAGTAGGATGAAGACATAAATGATACTTTTGCATAGTTGATGTTTGCTATCAAAGAGCCCTTAAAGGCATGACACAAACGTATATATTTTTCCTTTTCACACATGCTAGTAAAGGCTTGGAACTGTGTGCATGCTTCTGGTGCCATCAGCCTTTCACTGTTGGCCAGGGTAATTAGTCACATGCCATTTATACCTCAGGTGATTGGTTAAAAACAACCTGGCTTGGACATCCCTGGCAGCCGAGCAGGAGGCCATTAAGATGAAATGGAATGCTAATGTATTGCTTTCTCCAGGTATAGACCTCATTAGGCCTACACAGGCAACAACAAAAGCACCACATAACACATAGCAGTTGATTTTGGGGTCGTTAACTTTTTATGTGTTTTGGCTGTTCGTTTACAATAAAACTGCATTTTGGGGGACTGAAAATGCAAATGTTTGAAAACGGGTTACAGAGTGCAAGTTTTTGTAAACGACACGGTTGTGATATCTGTATAAAATCTGAAAAAAAAGGTGAAAATGCTGATGTCATGCATATAACGTTTTCAGT
Source organism: Triplophysa rosa (assembly GCF_024868665.1). Taxonomy (NCBI): domain Eukaryota; kingdom Metazoa; phylum Chordata; class Actinopteri; order Cypriniformes; family Nemacheilidae; genus Triplophysa; species Triplophysa rosa. Next base: position 14,387,457 of record NC_079893.1, on the reverse strand, counting down.
CTGTAGGCATACACGAGTATTGTCAATACAATGGCAGCCTCCAGTACCGTGTGCTTGTACTGTGCTACATATTAACCTTTATTTACATACATCAAACTCTAAACACAAATATACGACGACAAAGGGTTTTAAAAAGTGTTTTTAGCTTTTTCATCATGTAATCATGGCTTTAGACTACATCTACACTAATCCTGATACATTTAAAATGGACATTTCATTTAAAAACACTTTTTTTGTCAGCTTTTTCTAGAAGTTGCTCATCCACACTAAAACATCTGAAAATCCTTACACACCTCTACTGTGCATTAGTAAAAAATAAGATGCTTAAACATTCGTGATTTCTGTCAGACGTTTATTTACTTACTTTATTTACTTTGAAAAGTCATGGCAATGTATAGGAAAGGCTCCAGATTATTTGAAATAGAATGAGATGGAGTTGTTGCTGCGGCTAACACAAAACTAACACCCTATCTTCACCGGACACGACGTGACGTGATATGACAAAAGACAAAAGAAGCCATTAGAATCCATTATAATTTTAAATTTGTCCTCATGGGATGCAGCGCGACGTGACACGACAAACCAACACGACAAGAACAAGGCATTTGTTGTGTCGTGCCTGGTGTAGACAGGGAGTAAGTTGCTAAAGTTGTTCCGCCACAGAACAACAAATGCAAGTAGAGTAAACAGCAAGTTTCATCTCGTTTTAAGAAACACTGTCTCAGTGTAAAAAGAACACTGTCTCTGTGTGGACGGAAGGCAAAAACAGATGCGTTTTTAAACTAAAACGTATAACTGTGAACAGGGCCTTAGCCAACTACACCTGGCCATGACAACATAGAGCGGACTTCACCAAAGACTTTAAAGCCATGCTTAGACCTACTGGCAGTCACCCAGCTACTTCATGTTACAAAAACAATCATTTTGGTTAAATATCGTAGGTATCAGTTGTTTTTTACAGTAACAGCGTACCTGTTTATGAACAATAAGGATCTCCAAGTAAAAAAAATCGCTATAGCAGGATTTATTTTAACATTCTGAGTGTATAATTCAAGACAGATGATGAGCTGTGCGGTTGCTTGTGTAGAAACCATAACACATGCTTCTGTGATTTCAATTGTGTTGAATTTCCCGTGAACATTTCCTGTATTCCTAAACTGAGATTCACCACATTGTCACTGTGGAGACACATCACTCCCAATGCTTCATCACTGCATTAGTAGTTCACTCAGTTGTTAGGACACGATCACACTTAACTGTTTCTAATTTTCAAATACTATTCTGCCTCAGTACAAATGCTGTGATTCATAGGAGCTACGCAGTTTGTTTGATTCAGAGTTTAAAATTCTTTATTGATTGATGTTTTTGAATGCCTATGGAGTAAATGAATGGGGAGAATACTTCCGGAAACCAAGGCAGCTGGAAAAAGGTGGGCGGATGCTGTTGCACTCTTCCAAGAGCAGAAAATCTTGATTCATGGTCATGGTTGCATGTAGCCAGTTAGGAATTCCCCACATCATTGAAACAAATCTTCTCCTTTCTAATATTAATGCATACATCAACATTACATGGAGCTATAATGAAAATTGCTGTTATCCCTTATATACCCTAAATTATCCCGTTTAAAATGTATTATTATAAGTTTAAGTTAGAAACATACTTTAGCCATTATCCACACCCATAAATGTAGATTTACATCACAGAAGTAAGAAAAACACATGTTGCTCTAAATGTAATGTAAATGTTAAGATTTTATATAGCGCACATACCATTTCTATCAGAGCAGAACAAACGTTATTGTTATGTTAAAAGGAAAAAAAAGCTTTTTTACTGAACAGCAGAGGAAAACATTTTCTTCTACACATTCGCGTGGAGTTGTGTGTCCTGCAAATGGCAAAATAAATGTTCCCTTGCACTGGTAAAAGCAATCCAAGATAAAATAACTCGCGCACTCTCGTGCTCAAAAACAAGCCACTGAATATCTGAAAATTACTCTGCTTGTTGTGGACTCCAGCCAATCAAAGGTATGCACTGAATGGACAACATCTGCAGGAACACATTTTCAGAAGGCGAGCGTTTCGGGGGAGGAGGGCTGGGAGGGGGGTTTCATCCAAGAGCACGGTGGACGAGGTGGGAGAGCTGGACATTCCTGCCTGATGACAGCCATCACAGTCACACACACAGGCACAAGAATGTTCAGGGGGAGAGGCCGGGACCTGAAATGTGCAGATGGATAAGAAAAAAGAGACAACAAAGAGAAAAAGAGGGAGAAAGCGATAAGAAGAGCGAGAAATAAAGACGAAAATGTCACTGCCGCGCTTCGTTATGGCTCAGGGAACGGGACAGGACATACAGTGATTTACGTTGTACCCTGTAGCCTGATCCGCGAACCCTCTTGAAGCAATTTCTGTCACACAACTGGTGGGAGAAGATCGCCATAACAACCTCTGAAATGATCTCATGGAATGTGTCTAGTGGCACTGGAATAACCTGAATATGCGCTCCAGATGTGTTGGCTGTCACGGCAAAAGTAAACACATCTGATGGACAACGAATGACTGGATGGCCTCTCGGTCCACCCTGAGGATTAGACACAGGAGGGCTGTTATGAAGGAGAAATACTGCGAGCGTGAAGAAGAAAGAGAAAACGAGATGGGGCATTACATAGGGCTGAGGGCGGAAAAAAGGCACCGGGCACCCTGAGGACCCGAGCAGCCTTACAGGCTGCAGGAGAGGCAGGAGCACTGGGCTTGATTGTTCCCGGCCTGTCCCTCCTCTGTGTGGCCTCCGAGGGGCTCCTGCAGCCTCAGCGAATTTCCGTCTGGCACAGACCTGCGAGCTCCTGGGAGCAAACTGAAATATGAACTGCAGGAAGGAAAGAGTGAAAAAGAGAGAAGAGGGGTCTGGGATGTGTTCAGGGGCGTCCAGATGGTGGTGGCAACCTTAAACATGCTTTTATAACACAGCCATTAACTAGCGAAAACACTGATTTTAAGTGTGCCCACTAAAAAAGTATAAAAGCATATTGCTGCATTCAAATTCATAATTATGAGAAAACATCAGTTTAATTCATTCACGACTTGGACTTGGTGGCCAATCCTGGCATAGGCGATATAGGCATTCGGGTGTCGCGTTAATCCGCCTCTCTATACATTGGGATGTCCACTTAAACTCCTCTCGCTCAACTGGAGCATTTTCCCTTCTTGTGTATAATCTCGCTGGGTTCCTTTCTGAAAATGAATTTTGACTTCCAGGTCAATGCCATAAAACGGTTCCTAAAATGTATACAGTCGAGATTTTAGTTGAGAACTTTATCGCTGATTACTGTCATTCTCATGTACCACATTGTGTATGATGTCTTTGACAATTTTATAGCTTGAAGTTAACCATTTTAAAGGGGTGCCTCATGTCTGATCTCTTCTACAGCACCGTGTGATCCAGGAACGCTACTACTTGGACCCTGGGTATGTGCTTTAACTCTCTGTCTGTTGGTTTAGTAGCAGAAGTGTTGTAACTTCTGCTAATGTCTATGGCAGATGATTGGTCTATATACTTGCTATGTGATACTTCCTCGTAACCTTATAGGACAGCGTTGTAAGTGTGCAGAGGATAAAAGAACCACACACACAGAAAAAGGGAGAAGGGGGCTACTCAAGCAGACTGGTTCAGCTCTGGCGCTGCGGTAGATCTGCCTTATGTTAAAGCAAACGACAGCTACTTAAGACATGAACAACTTAATCCCTGTACAATATGAAAATATGGGGTTAAATGGGCGGTTTTAGAACTCTGATCCACGTAGGTGTTATTCAGTGTTAATGTGAAGGAGCTTGAAAAAAGGTGGAGGGGACATAATTATAGATTCCAGATGTTACCACTGTACCCACCATTTCCTACGCTGCACTAAGGCGCGTTTTTCAATACATTTTTTTACCATGGTTTATTTAACTTTTTTAAATAAGACTAAATGTAAAAATACATTTGTAAGCAGACACTCCATATTTCATTAAAATGCTCAGCATCATTTTGTGGAACACTGACACCATAATGGGAAAAACGGGGAGTTTTTCTTTTGTTTTACAAAACTCTGCTTCCACACTAAGGCTAGCGGGAGGTGTAATAATATGATTTTGCCTGGAGAGTGGAGCGGTTAAAAGTCTGAGCACTGGTGCTATCACTTTGTCCATTATCGCTTCATGACAAGAGTAAAACATTTCTTCTTGTGCAAGGCATTTATGATATAGCGTAGTTACAGGTAAGGTGCCTCCAGTCTGACAGTGATCGTCCACACCCAACAAACTGATATTGTCATAATTAAAGGCTATATACAGAAATTACAAAAATTAAGAGACCATTCCAAATTTTGATTTAATCAGCATTTCTAGATGTATTGTGGCCATTCCAGTTCAGTATCTGTTGACACTGGCATGACAAGACAAATTAAAACTGTAATAAAAATTTAGTTTATCACTTTTTTTTACTTTTCCTAAATACATGTACAAATATTACTGTTGTATTCCTAAAAAGTGAATATTAACTTTTTGCAGTATTTGAGGTCTGAACAAAAAACAGATCATCATTTCTATTATTTTGACCTCTTTCTTCAGTTTTCAATTTCTGCAAATAAATGCAATAGAAACAACCTGAAAATAATTTTGAAATGCTCTCTTCATTTTTTCTGTGGCTGTCAATTGTGTAAAGCATCAGAATAAATGCTGCATGATTCTACAGTATGTTGTGCGATCAACCTTATTATATTTTAGCATCTTCAAAGTAGTCACCTATTCCGGCTTTGTAAAAATTTACTTTTAGCAACATCCAGCATCTTCTTAAAGTCTCACCCTAAGGTGCTTTGAATTGAATGAACAGTACTGAATGAGTACCCATTTAACCTCGGCTCTTACTGGCTGTTATGTTTCAAAGCAGTATTACAAAACATAATGTTTTAATGTCTTAAAGCCTCCAGCTGGGGGAAGTTTAACGTCGCCTAAGGCATTATAAAAGATGTGCATATGCCAGCTACTATGTGTAATACGAATCATGTGTTCATAGAATAATTTAAAAGATGCAACATTAAATTGAATCTGGCCAAGGTAAATTTAGGCCTACCTTGTTTTTTTTATCTGTGTACACTGATGTGGCCTTTGCATCACATCTTGAGACCCTTGCATTCTGTTCCATCCTGTTTGCGTTGGTGCTGGCTGCGTTTGTTGTTTGAACAGGAGCCTTGAAGTAATTTGTTTTAATAAAAAAAAGATCACGCTCTATATATAATAATCACAGTAAATTAATGCATTCAGTTGACATCCCTATTATGCATATTGTGATGTTCAACAAAATGTGATGTTTTCGATTGATTGCGGTGACCAATGAGATCATTAAAAGTATCTGTCAGCACAAACATATAGCAAAAACGTGGTAAATTTACAGCACTTGAAAACAAAGGGTTTACACTTCACTTCATGCAGCAAATTATTCTTACATTATTTTTTAAATGCGGTTAAAAAAAATTAATTACAGAAATAAAATGTACATTTACAAGTTAGATGTAAAATAACATGAAACCATGTAATTTTACTAAGCCCCAGTTGCCGGAATCTTACAGTTTTTACGGGATTTTTTCAGTTTTTTCACACTTAGCCAAAAGCACACAATGATAAACATGTTAAATAAAATTAATAAACAAAACATTTGGCCTATAAATAAAAAATGTTGGTCTCTGTCCAACAAACTGAACAAAAAGTTTTTACTGAAGTCTTTGCAATGCATTGTGTGTCCTGTGTAAACAGGCATATACCCATATGCCACATTCTTACTTATTTTTCTAAGGATTTTTATATATGGCCGCCTAAAAATAAGTAAGGGTATGTAACCAAGGCTTCCGAAACAATGTGGGTGAGTTGGCATTTAACCCAACACTTTTTAAAAGTGCTGCAATTGATCATTTCGTCATCCTACCAGGGGGATTTTCTATGTGCAAGCTCATGTTCACTTTAAAGAGTTCTCCCACAACTTGCCGCAGTGCCAGATGCATGCCTGAACAGTCCAGTGTACACATTTAGTCAAAATGCCTTCCTTGGCAAGATATTAATGTAAAGAGTATTGGTTTATATAAAAAATATATTTTTGTCTAAACATTGGGTCTGTACAAAGCAGTGTAAATGCATCATAAACAACTACTGTTGGTTTTTGCTACCTGTATGACTATTTTCTTCTGTGGAAGACAAAAGAAGAGATTTTGAGAAATGTTATGTTGTGTTATTGGATTGTTATTGTTTTGTAAAATAGCCTAAATATGGGTCAATGCTATTTGGTTACCAACAGTCTTTCTAATATCTATTAAATACTATATTCATATTAACTGGTTGGTTGCTAACTTCAACATACCATTTAATATGTTAGTGTATTAGTTTGTTTATTGCTTTATAATTTATTATTATTATTACTAGTAATTACTAGTAATAGAAAAAACAGACAGTAATTAATTATTGATATTTGTTTTAATTTGTTCCTATGTTCCATTTTAGTCTAGTAGTAGACAATGCCAGCAAGAAATTGTGATTTCTCTATGATCTGTTTTTCTGATTTCTTCAGGCCAGTTTAGGCTTTTATACAGTATGCAAAACTACCATGTATGTACAACATATTAGATTTTTTTGCCACATATATGTATATATGGGTGAGTGGTGTTTCACAGTTAGCACTTCCCTACAGTCACCAGTACACCACTAGTGAGACGTGCGGTGACTGTTAACAAAGTGTCTGTCTATTAGGAGTGTTTCAATCAATCACTTATAAGGGCTCCGTTTTAACTGGTGTCTATAAGCAGTGAGCAAAGGCAAAATCAGTTTGTACTTCCCGAATCCTCCAGAAACACTCAAAAGTTGGAGGCCCACTATCTTGCTGTCAAGACCGGGATTGGGTTCACCCTCAATGCACCAGTGCACATCCCGCAAGGTTTAATGAACTAAGTGACCAAACTGCTGACACGCTGTCAAGCCATGGCACATGAGTGAACCTTCTGATTGTCAAGGTGATTCAGGGTAAACTCAAGCACAAACCTGGTCCACAAGCTTGACAGCATCGCTGCAAACTGACAAAAAGGTATGGTTTTTAGACAAAAAAAGCACTTTGAACTGTTGCAGGTTTTGAGCATATAAAGAGAGAGAGAGAGAGCGCATGAGAGAGAGACAGAAACCGAGAGAGCATGTGTACACTTTGTTAAATTGCATTTTATAACTAAGCAATAAGCATTAAGCATTTATATTTCAGTGTGACCTTTAAACTCTTTTTTTGGATATATTTACTGTATATATGCTTTGTTAAATACTTTGGTAATAGAGAACCGCAGGGATTATGTATTTTTGTATGCTTGTTTTGTTTGTTAGCAATTTAGCTCTTCCGGTTCCATCACCCAAAAATCAATGGATTCATTAAATGGGTTTTTGATTAAATGCCTATCAAAAGCTCAAAATATTTTCATGTTTTAATGTATGACAAAAAACACACCAGTTGAAACATGCTCGTGTTTTTTTAAGCGTTATCGTCTCTTAAAAATGGCGGTTGCTAACAAGTTGTTAAAGGCTACATTGTCGTGAACGTTAGATGTCATCACAAATATAAATTTCATAAATAATGCAACATGGGCACAAATCTCTAAAAACGTGGATAAGGGTTAATTCATTCATTCAAGTAATAACTTACCAGGGAACACATTTTTTGAAAGAGTCGGATGCTTGGTGGTGGTGACGTTGATATCAAGCAACAGTGGTGTAGTCTGTTTATAGCATCATGTAAGCTTTTACTACTGGCGATTTGATTAAGGCTTAAAAATAACAAATGTTGTGTTTATTTGTGAAAATTATCTTCATAGACAATACGTGTAAGTGTAAAAACGTGTTTTTGCAGTTCTCTATGAAAAAAATCCATAGGTGTTGGTTAAGGGGAACCAGTGTGATGCAAACTTCTGGGTTGGTCTGCAAAAATACATCATCCCTGCAGCACTCTATATCATAAATATGCTAAAAATCATGTTAGGAATTCCAACTTTAAGAGAGAGAGAGAGCAATGTTCGCAATATTGTGAAGATGCCACTGCATTATCATGTAACACACATTTTTTGCCATGCTGTTTTAGCCCACTTAAAGATGTGTTGTTATCTGGCCAATAAAATGTAATTGGAGCTAATTATACCACTGATTAGCCTAATTAAAGCTTAGCTTATTCACTTAAGGATTAGGCGCTAAAGTAAGCCTCACGCTGATTATAATGTGAGTGTGTTCAGAAATCATAACTGTACAATTCCCTGGCTTGCCCATGAGACAGAGTGCACACTAAGTCACATGACTGCAAAGCTGTTAGAGGCTGGAAAGGAAATCTGGAGGTGACGGGAAAATTAAATAGACTCATCCTATGCAACCTATTCACAGAGTCAAACTGAGTCAGCTCTACCCCAGGGAATCATAAACACATTTACATAGCAGCCTTTGTGGTGCCAAATCACAGACAGCGGTCATACGCTCATTTTAGCCTGGTACATTTGTGAAACCATCGTATATTGATGGATACTGCATGTTTCACATGAAATGTCATCTCTCAGGTGTCCACTTAGTTTGAAATTACCTCTCCCTGGACTGTAAGGAAGCTGTGTACTGTATCAAGTTTTATAGGCTGGGTCTGCAGTTCTCTTGTCGTGTATGCATTCACAAAGGAGGTCATTAGCTGGGACACGAAGACAAATATTGGCTTGAATTCTGTGAAGCACTGAATCTGAATTATTGCTTTTAACAGTCAATTACCTTTGCTTCAATAAGCTTTATAATATTGTAAGCCTGTTTCTGGTGTCCCGGACATCTAAGTGACATTATATAATTACGACTAATACCTTGTGTTTTGCCACCCGAATGAAGTCTGCAAGCCCTGCCCGAAAAAAAGCTAACAATGTTCTGTGCCTCTGTGGATATAAGATTATTGTGACATTTTTGTTTCTGAGGCTTCATGTAGGGATGAAATACTGTTCATTTGTGTCATCCCATTTTGTGGGCTGTGGAATTTGTATTTTTGTACCGTGTGCCCGGTTGCATCACTGCTTGAGGGCACAATGACCTGTGTGCAAAGGAGCAGGACGACCAGCACTGATTTAATGTTCTCTCCAGAGCTGATGGCCCCTGAGCTACAAAGTTGCATCTATAGTGAAATGAAAGAGAACATGGAAAGTCTTAGTGCCTAGTGAAGAACTCTGGCCTAGTCAAGCTTCCTCTGGGAGAACAGACTAGACCAGCAAAACAATTCAAAAGCCAAGCTGAAGCACCTCTCATGAATTTAGATATTCTACGATACACAAAGATTTCCTTCTCACACTGTGCAGTTTGTAGTCCATTGACTTTTAGCCAAAGCCATGGCCTAATGTTGTCTTCCTATAGTAGGTACTACAGTGCTTGGACTAACTTGTTGTTATTGGGTGACTTTAAAAAATGTCCTTATAGGCTACCTCAACTATGGATGGAAGGATGGTGAGGGAAGCTTTGATGTGAGAGATGGGGGAACTCCTGAACTACTTCAGCTAAAACCTCAGTAAAAACGTTGCGGATGGAAGGAACAACATTGACATACCAATATGTCCTTAAATCAACAATTCAATCAAAAATAACATTTCTGTCACGCAAGTCGTTCAAATCCTGTATGACTTACTCGCTTCTGTGGAACGCAAAAGAAATGTTCCAGTGATTTTGTATCCATATGGTCCATGTTGTTCTTTGAAATATCTTCTATTGTCACTTTTTAGTGAACTATGCCTTTTACATATAATGAAACCTTTGTTAACGTTCTGAGAGGTTGATCTAAAGTGATAGTTCACCCAAAAATGAAAAAATTCTGTCAACATTTACTCACCATCTTGTAATTTCAAAAATTTTCAAAAGAAGATATTTTGAAGTTTGTCGTTAACTGGCACCCATTCACTTGCATTGGTTGTGTGTTCTTGGTCCATTGAAAGTAAATGGATGCCGGCGCTGTTCGGTTGCCAACTTTCTTCAAAATATCTTCTTTTGTGAAAGAAAGTCGTACAAAAATGACAAGAGGGTGAGTAAATGATGACAGAATTTTCATTTTTGGGTGAACTGTCTACAAATTAAGCCTATGTTGGTTTAAAGGACACGGTGTAAGGCTGAATGCTATTTGAGATCCCTTGGGCAGCGCTTCCTTGTGTTTTCTTTGTGTCAAGAAAAGCAGTTAAAAATTCAAAAAGACCAAAAGCGCTAGAGTGGTAGACAGTGGCATTTACATGTGAAAACATGAACACGGGACTTGCTCAGACGACAACACTGAATAGGGAAATCATAAAGGGTGTCACCGGTCGAGCTACTGTACTAACCAACCCTTCCATTAGAGGGTTATAGAAACAGAGACTGCTGGCTCACATTGGCAGTAAATAAAGCTCATGCTCGGGCTGAGGAAAGTGACTCTGCCACTCAAGTTACTTTGTGTTACATGGTAAAATTATAAGGTCTCTGGAAGTATCTAATTATGAGTATTTATGAGAGGGTGCACTAGTCTGTAATAACAGCTTGGTTTGCGAGTGGCACTCTTTCTGTCTCACTTTCCCTTCCATTTTTATCTCACCAAGCTGTTATAGGAGGGATTTTGAGCATATTTACGTATCCATTTAAAGGGAGAATACAAATAAAAAAACAACATATTACAATGCAAATAGTCAAATACGTTTTGTGCGTAAACATTTATAAATACATATCTATTGTTAGGTCTTTACAATAGGTGATGTTTAAATACTCTATAAATGTTACCAAAGCGTAGTTGAGTGTCCTAATCTTTAAGCTCCGAGATACCAAATAGAATGGCTCCTTTCATAACCGTCCCCAGACATCAGCCACACAGAATCGGCCACAGGCAATCTGACTAAACCAAGGACAAACACACAGGCAGGAGAGCATTTCTGCAGGCCTCCTTCATCTCTATTTGACATGTGCTGACTCTTTGCTCCATTAGGACTTGAATAAAGCCTTCCATACAGAGATAGAGAGCGCTTCAGATTTGAGCTGTACTGTATGTTCACAGGAAGGGTACACTGACTAATCCATACTCATCCCTGCTTCTGCCCCTGAGACACAACATGCTTTATTAGTCTGCTGCCCCTCACCTGAGGCACAACCAAGAGAGATATTTGACCAAAACCACAAACCCAATAACAGACTATCGATTAGCAGCCAACACTTCACTATAGCACAAAGTTATATATCTATAAAGAAATTAAAAAAGTGCCTCATACCGAGAAACATTTTGAGGGTCTTCACTAGGGCCAGAGCTGTGCGTTTGTTTCTGGTGATGTTGAGATGCTGGAGAAAGAGAGAGTCGGGAGAAAATACCTAATAAAGGAACGCCTCTTTATTGCATTTATCCCAGAGGCTTTCTCGGTAAGACGTTAGATTTGACTGTAGTTTGAAATGCAAGAAATTATTTTGAAACCAAGACCTCCTTATTGAAACATTAAAAATGTTTGCATGCAGTCTTAAATCTTAAGCTAGCTGTTTAATAACACAATGACATTTAAGATCATGTAAACACCTTTCATGTCAATTTCTGTATGTTACCCTGATTTTCTTCTGCACTTAAATGCACTTTTTTCGACATTAGGTTGTACGACTTATCATTTTGACATAAAACTGACGGAAAAGAGATGACTTTAGAAAAACGAAAATTCTGTCATGATTTACTCCCCTGAAGTTGTTCCAAACCTGTATAAATGTCTTTGTTCTATTGAACACAAAGAAAGATAATTGGAAGAATGCTAGCAACAGAGATTCTGGGACATCATTGACTACCATAGTAGGAATAATAATTGTTTGTATATATAAAGCAAAAATTCTGGGGCACCGTTGACTACCATTTAATTTTTTTCTTCTATGGTATTTAATGATGCCGCAAAAAAGTCAGTTGCTAACATTCTTCCAAATATCTTTCTTTGTGTTCAACTGAACAAATAAATGTATACAAGTTTGAAACAACTAGAGAATGAGTAATTCATGAAATTCTGAATTTTTATTTTTGGGTGAACTATCCCTTTAAACAGTTTGGGATGTCTGTGTAGGAACATAAAGGAACATATTTCCCCTAATTCCTAGTTTTTATTCAGATCTTCATCTCTGCAACCACAAGCTTTACAGTGTACTGTTGAAAGATCCAGAATTGTTCTCCTCATATTCCTTTAGAAGGAATGTAATTACGACTGCTTTAATGAGCTGTTAGAGGGTTATATCATCAGTTACTGATGTCTGCTGTGACTCTGCTCTAGTATTAAGGCTATAAAGCTGATGTAAAAGAGAACAGACCCCCATAAAAAAATTGTCGTCACAACAATTTTGCTAGTAAGAAATATGAGAAAGAGAAACTCAAATCCAAGGCATATTTTTCTAAGAATACAGTATATATATACAGTATCTAACAGAAGTGAGTACACCCCTCACATTTTTGTAAATACATTTTTATATCTTTTCATGTGACAACACTGAAGAAATGAAACTTTGCTACAATGTAAAGCAGTGAGTGTACAGTTTGTATAACAATGTAAATTTGCTGTCCTCTCAAAATAACTCAACACACAGCCATTTTATATACAATATATACTGTTATACAAGCTGTACACTCACTACTTTACATTGTAGCAAAGTTTCATTTCTTCTGTGTTGTCACATGAAAAGATATAATAAAATATTTACAAAAATGTGAGGGGTGTACTCACTTCTGTGAGATACTGTATACTTTAAAGCTTGAAATGTACTCTTATTCAACGGTTGAGGTTAGAAGACTACTGCTATATTTTATGAACAGGGTACAGAACAGGGCCTGAATCCATTGTTACCATTGTTTGAGTTTTAGGTATTTTTATGCAACTTAACAGGCTGGATGGTTAAATGCATGTAACATTATGATTTGTGTAAAACAATTAAAGCAGAATGAGATCGATTTAAAGGGGTCATATGGCGCGAATACATGTTTTTCTGTGTCTTTGGTGTGTTTAATTAAAGTGTCGGAACAAAAGATGCGTTCTATCTAAAAGCAAATGCTCACCCAGTCCTGCCTGAAATGCCTCCGTGTAACTGTAACAGTTGTCTTCATCTTGGTTTTGTCTCTGTGTTCATTATTAGTTAATTAGTCCCTCACCTGATTCTATTCTCCCTGATTATGTTCCCTTGTTATTTAAGCCCTGTGTTTTGCCCCATTCCTGTGTCCGGTATTGATTGTGTTCCGTGTGCTTGTGTGGATTCTCTTTGGTTCTTAAAAGTTACCCTTTTTGGATTACATCTCTCATCGTGCGTATTTAGTCACACAGCGTACCGTTACAGAATACCGGACCATAACCGGACCATAGCGTTTTTTTCCCCCTTTTTTGTTTTTGTTGTACCCTTAATATGGATTTACCCGCCGTCCAGCTTCTCTGCCTGGAGCAGGGAGACCATCCGCTGGAAAGTCATGCTCTGGACTTTTTAGATCTGGCGCGCCTCACCGACTTCCCAGATCGCTCGCTCTGTGTTTTTAACCTCACCAGCCTGAGTGAGCGATCGAAGGCACGCCTTCCAGCAGATGGTCCCAAGGAAAACTTTGCCGCTTTTGTGGAGTGGGTGCTGGAGAGAAATGGACTGTTTTTCTTCGTCAATCCTGCGAGCCCACCGCAGATGGAGAGCCCGAGCCTGCTGCAATCGAGGAGCCATCGCTTAAACTAAGGAGCGACAGAGCGGATCATCGCCCCGGAGTTCATCAGCCCTGGGTCTGCTGGCACCTGGAGATGCCTCGGCTCACCCTCTGTACGTCAGCGCCGTTGGGTTGGTTGTGCTTCGGGATCTCCAGCCACCAGCTACCTCAGGGGTAGAGTTTCCCATGTCTTCACCACCAGCCCCCGAGACCCGGACTCCACCTAGGCTCCTTACTGCCTCGACTTCACCATGTCCCGTCAGCCCACCAGCTTCACCAGGCTCCCTCGTCCCTCTGGCTCCACCTTGGTCAGTTGTCGACCATCCGTCGCCTCGGGGCTCCGATCCTCCGGCTACACCTAGTCACTCTGCCCCTTCTGCTCAGTCAGGCTCCTCCTTTCCCCCGGCTTCACCTCCATCCTCGGTCACTCTGGCTCCACAGTGGTCTTCCGGATCCCCGCCTCTGCCTCGGTCGCTGGAGCCGTCTGCTTCGCCTTGGCCCTCTGGACCCTCGGTGTCACCCGGGCTCTCTGTCTGCTCATCTCCACCATGGGCTCCTCCTCCATCAGCTCTGTCAGTCGGCCCCCTGGTGTCATCAGTCCTTCCTCCACCAGGGCTCCGTCCTCCGGAGTCTCCACTGTGGACTACCACCCTGGCTGGTCTCTGGACCACCACCTACCTCCTCCTGCTGTGTTTTGCCCCATTCCTGTGTCCAGTATTGATTGTGTTCCGTGTGCTTGTGTGGATTCTCCCGTGTGCTTGTGTTTTATTAAAAGTTACCCTTTTTGGATTACCTCTCTCGTCGTGCATATTTACTCACGCAGCGTACAGTTACAGTAACCACACCCCCACAAATCTACGTCAGTTCGTGGTATGATTTGACTAAAGGCCAATTTATGGTTCTGCGTAGGACCTACGCAGAGCCGCGTACCCTGTGCGTACCCTACGCCGTAGCCTGACACGCACCTCTCCAAAAATGTAACAACGCGTCAACTCACCGCAAGCGCTGTGATTGGTCGTTTGGCAGCATTGTACTTCCTTCTACGCATTTCTGGCGTCTTCTTCCGGCAAGTTCAGAGTCCACAAAAGAACAACATGGCGAGCATCGACATCGACCAAGTACTGAGCGTCTGATTGAAGAGGTTCGGAAATACACGCATCTGTATGACTTCTCTTCGGCGGACTATAAAGACTGTCAGATTGCGGCGAATTCTTGGAGAGAGATTTCTTCTAACGTCGGTTTGGAAGAGTTTCAGCAAAAGACATGAAGAACTTCACACTTTATAAACACTGTGCATGATCTTTTGCACTTTATTGGCTTTATAGTTTTATTTTTTGTTTTACCTTTTATTGTTACTAGTTTTTTGAAAGTTTTATATTTGTGTTAATATTGCATTGTTTGCACTTTTAATCTATACATAGTTTGCACTTTTACATATTCTGTTCTTTGACTCTTTTGCAAATAAAGAACAAAATTGTGACACTTCCAGATCTTGGTTGCATTTCATTTCATTTTTAAACTAAACAATTAATAGGGTGAGTTGTCCATGACAAAATATGATATTCTATCAGGGTATCATTTCAATACACAGTTTTGACATCTATGTATATACAGTGCTCTGCGTAAATGAGTACACCCCTTTGAAAAGTATACTTTTTTTTCAACAATATCTAAATGAACACACATAAAAATCCAAAATGTGGACAAAACTAAGTTTAATATAACATCTGTTTAACTTCTAACATGAAAGTAAGGTTAATAATATAACAGATTACGCATTTTTCTGTTTCGATCAGCTCCAACTCCATTAAGATGCGATCAGCTTCCATTGTCGTTTGCAAACACTAGCATACACACAAAACATCGGCGAAGAAGAGCAAACCCGTGAAAACACAAAGAGCCAACTAGCGTTTCGGCGGTGTAATTGCAGTACGACGCATACTCTCAACGCAGAACCATAAATGTTCACGACGGCGTCGTCTACGTACATAGGCTACGCCGTAACGCAGAAGTAAAAATCGCGCTTAAGACCGCTCAAATGTATATGCAAGTAAGGTGGGCGTACCTGTCAGTACAATTGCTTTGGAACCTGATGTTACAATTATCTGAATATGACTTTGTAGACTTTTAGTAGTAGAATATTCGAAAAAATACCGCAAATACACAAATTTTTAGATAGAAGGTAAACTATAAATAACCTTCACGAAGAACCTTAACAGAAACTGTAGATTAAACAAGGCATTACATGTAAATGTAATGTAAAATAATGTCAAGTCATTGGTTTTTGAAAGTAAAAGGTTTTAACAGTAAAATGGTATTATAAAGGTTAAGGTATTACAGTAAACAATTGTCATAATTCTTCATGTTTCATGATATTTAATTTAAATCATAGTTTTTTACCTATTATGTACATTACAGTGTTTGTGCCACATTTAATATCATTATTATTTTAGCGTCATATGTGTTACTATGAGGGTGTTTGTGTGTACTGCCCAGCATCCCTGTAAAACTATTGCCATCTGTCAAAAGAAAGGCTTTTTAAGGGACTTAACCACCTGTAAAATGGTGTTAATTGTAAATTATAAGGTACAAAGCAGATTGATGTAGTTATATTATATAATACAATAAATGCATAATAATATGATAATGTCCTAATTTCAGTAAGCACTGGTTTTAGCATTTTTGACCATATAAAACAAGGCACTTCCATGAAACTAAGATGTAGCTCTTCAGGCACCTATTTAGTACAGAATTCCTACATTAACTGTTTGTGTTAGCAGTAAACTTCTCCAGTGGAATTGTCATCTGGCCAGACAACTCTTCTCCCTCCCTGTGTCGCTCTCACACTGAGTCTTGGGCGCTATCAACATGTGGCGCATGTCCTTGACACACTCAGCAAACTCAATCACGCCTCATTCCCCTCACCTCTCCCTCTCTTTTAATATGAGGTTGCCGGGTAAAGAAACAGGAATCTAATAATGGTGACAGTGGGGATGTTTTGTTACTGTTCCCTCAATCTTGGAAAGAGGTGCTGCACAGACATTAATGAAATGAATCAAAGTGACATTAGCTAGAAATCATGAAATATAATAAGTACGCAAAACCTACTTTTATAAATGATACAAAGGACATGATGTGCTGAAACAAGAGTTTAATTAGTGGGACGTATGCTTGCTCATGCAGGTTGGCTTTTATTCCTCAAAAGCCTGTGTGTGTATGTGTGAAGGTTTGCCCATATTTGAAAACAAAGTGTAAACATGTTAAACTTCATTATTAAAACTTATAAATAAGACCAATCATCTTTAACTGTGAATCTGATAATGTCAATAGGATTATATGAGGGTCAAGAGTTAAATACAGGGGTAGGATCAAATATTCGCCAGACAGCAATGAGATGTCCTCACAAATATAGTCAAATAAACCCAGGTTTGTGCGAGAGACTTTGAGCATGTTGTCTGGCTCTGTCCAGTTTACAGATGCTGAAAAGAATTTTGCACATGGTTCTTTGATAAATGTTAAGGTCACGGTAAGGGAAAGAGAGCCAGAAAAGTGACGGCAGAGGGTGGATGGGACGCATGTCTCGTCTTGTGCATGCTGCTGTGACTGCATTAGTGGAATGCTACAGTCACATGAAAGAGCTCTCTGAGAAGCAGCATTTCTGTCTGCTCAAAAGCCACACTGTCCTCCTCTCTGCACACACACCTAAAGGCACACATGTAGACATAAACATGCCTAAAGCCACGCACACTGAAACACAAATCCTAGAATACATTATTTAGTTACATGTTAACTATTCAAGATATATTAGCTCAAAGCAAGAATAAATAATAACGCTTTTTCACAAACATACATGTTACGAAATGTTTTCTTTACTCTGTTAAAAATGGCTTATATAATCAAGGCAGCAAACTAATAGTAATAATCAAACGGGAACTAACCCCAGATTTCAGGAAATGTGCATGTCACAAGGTGAATAAAATAAAATCAGATTTTTTTATGTCAGACGTCTGACATTTTTGGGCTAAATTTCTTTTTATTCTTTACTCTTTTTTTTCATCTTTTATTTGTCTGACACCTTAGTATCCACGTGTACAGATCAATATTTGGAGACCCAGCAAAATGGAATAAAAAGGCCACGAGAACATTAATTAAAAAATCTAAATCCTAATCGAGAAATAAACTCATAAAGTCATACTCTTCTATCATTTCAAACCCTAAATCAGAAGTCACACATTTGAATTAAACCTTTTCAGAGATCTTAGCAGTGGACAAAAGACAATGTGTTCTCTATTCACAATCAAATAGTCCATAAACAGGTCTATCCCTGTCCTTTTTTATTAAGAAACAAATGCATTGCTGAAAATCCCATTGTAATCTCTGTATCCAGCACACTCTGTATGGCACAATATGGTGTAACAGCTTACTATATACTACCTCCATATAAACTATAAAATATAAATCACACACAATCACCGTACACCTCCCCACTGGGTACTTTAGTTACTGCAAGGCTTCTGTTTTGAGCTTGCCTGCAAATCTACAACGTCCCCAGCCCAACTCGGTTCACTCTACCAAATAAAGTGAATTATTGTCTTAGTTCTTTAGAGGAGCAGAGGTTACCCTTAAACTATTATTTCCTTAAGTCATCAATCTAGCCACAGCAGCTGACATACTTAAGCATTTCTGTTTAACAGCATCATATACTGCTATCCAGCAACAAATTAATACCAATAAAACAGCTATACAATAAAGTCTGACATGGCGTAAGAACATAAATAATAAATGTACTTTTATTGTAGAAATTTTCACATTTTTAATTTTAAAAGTGTATGCGTCAAACAATCATGGTACGCATTTACACTATTCTGCTACAAACCACCACAAAACCAATTATCTAAAAATAATTGCAACAGCAGAAACAACATTTATTTCATTTTCCATGCAGTATTATGTTAACTGCATAATTTGTAAATGACTGGGATCTTATTTTGAGACTTAGATAAGAAATAAGCAGCAAAGTCCAATTATTTGAATGCCATAACTGCCATAATCTGTACATGTCTGTGTGTGTTTTCAATTTGTCTATTATATTCTTGGGAAACGTGATTAACATCTTCTGTTGTTTTCGATATGATTCTGATTTGCTTGAAGAAAAATATCAGTGTCACAATTTTCCTTATTTCTCTAACAGTACAAATGCACTTAACAAACTGTCTCTCCACTAAAGTAGGAAGACTGTTTTGTGCTGTGCTCTCTGTTTTGCAGGTGTTATGACCTACCTGTTGTAACAACCCACCCCAGTCATTCCCAACCCATGATGATGGCTACTGATGTGGATATGTTTCTTTTTTTATAGATTACACCAGCCTTTTTATTTACTGATGACGACTAATAATAATAATTTTTAAAAAATTGCAAGCACTTTTTATAAGTACTCAAAAGTTCTGACAGTTTTGCAACTGCCACCAACTCACTCAGGAGAGGAATCAGGAGAGCTGTGAGATCAAATGAGCAGTGTGTGTGCGTGTGTGTGTGTGGAGGCAGAGGGTCAGAGAACACAGGGCTAAGTGGACCTGCTCTTCATTAAGACAATGTCTCCAGGGGATGTCACTAGGTCTACCTGTCCGTGCGCTTATTGAACCGTCTAACCATCATCCACCCTCTTACTCTGCCAGGGCCCCTGGAGAAACACACCAGCACCGCTGACAAGTACAGCCTTAGACTGTGTCTGCAACATGAAAGCACCTCTTCATTTTACCTCCCTCTCTCTTACACACACACCCTCTCATTTCTCTAACACTCCTGCCCTCTCACTTTCCCCTGACTGAACCTCTGGTCTTTTTTTTCTAAGCAGCAAGAAGATGAGAGTGTGAAAGACAAAGAGAAAGACGGAGAGAGAGAAAAAGATAGAGATAGAGAAGGAGGACATAACTGCGTTTGACTCTTGACATGGAGCAGATGAAATGTTAAGTGTCCAGACAAGTCCAGCGAACCGTGCAGATAAAAGTCATCAAATGACACTCTTGGAATGCAAATTGGCATTCTTGACTGCAGCACATGAAAAACTGTGCCCCATCACAGACAGCGGCTGAGATTAGGACAAAATGTGATGTAAAGCACCAAACCTTACAAAAGCTTAAGCAGAGAAGCAAAGGAAGACGTTTTTCAACTGTTAAACGGTACTGTACATTCAGTGATATCTCCACATTGTCTCTGCATTCTCTGCAAATAAAAATCCTTAAAGTTCACCTGCCCTTGTAAATCTCTTTTTCTGTCTGCTGCAGAATTAAACACACATTAAAAGGAATAGAAGTATAATAGAAAATGTGAACAAGTGATGATTTTCTTAATTATTCAGTACTATAAAGTGTTGTAAAATATACATTTAAAAAGTCATTTTTTTACCATTTAAAACCAGACAGCTACAAATCAAGGTTTTTGTAAAAAATGTTGAGGACTCATTCGATAATCAAGAATTTAAACTTATAACACTTGGTTGAAATTATTTTATCTAACAGGTAACTGTTATGTTTACTGAAAAAACTGTAATGCTATTTTAAAAGAACATGGTTGTTCTTTGACCATTATGGACCCTAATTACTGTATTTATCCATGTGTCTCCTATAAAGAAAATATAGAAGTATAGAAATTTCTATAAATATATAAATTTCTATACTTCTTTTTTTTTGTTTATGTTTCTGAAATATTCCTACTTTTCTTTATATGCACCTTAAAGTGTCTTTTGTCAAAGAAAATACATTTTTTTGTGAACAAACATGTTGTCACACTGGAGGGGGTAAGTTGTCACAAAGGAACATTAAACAGTTTAGCAAAACTAAAAAAACATCATGAATCACAATTCATGAAACAAAATACAAAATAAGAAAATATATACAATATGAAATATACAAAATATCTAAACTACCCAAATATCTAAACACATTGTTTACATTTATAAAATTTAATTTACAGGTGATAACTTGCCCAGTAAAATGTGACATGGGTAGTTTGGAAATTTCAGCTTTCCAAAGCTGAAATTTATTTTAAAAAAACACCCATCCTCTGAAAACACCCTACATTTTTGGTTAAAACACTTATATTGTGCAGCTGACCTTAACCTAATGTAAATCAGTGTGGTTCAATTGTGTTCACGATGAAACAGCAAAAACATGATGATAATGGAATTTTAGCTGGGAGGATAGAATTCATAAAAATATTCTAACCTTACAGGGTTTTGTCAGGTTTTTTTTCACTCGAAAAATGCACATTTGACAAATATATATATATTTATATAAAAAGAAGATAAACTGGAAATAACATAGAGGATGTTGAGAGAATTTTCCGTTTTTACAACAGCATTATTAATATACAGTATGCATACGTTTGCTTTATTTCAGTGTCTATATATTATTACCTTTTTGCTAAAGTTACTTTAACAGTGCACACATTAAGGGGGTACTGTACTAGGGTCAGATGATAGCAATCCTCAGGTAAAGCGATATCTTTAACGTAAGTTTGCCAACATGCTCAGAATGTCAGGATTTTTCTAATCCTAACGCATTCGAATAACTTTCATAAGTCATCAACAAACATGAGTATAACGAATAACAGACAAGTAGTTTAGGGAAATGCACATACATCTAAATCAACACTATCAAAGTTCCATGACATGTTTGGCGAATTTAATTTAAGTGATTTAATGATATGTTAAGCGTTATCCAATGCACTAATGATTGCTAATGTTATTATTAACAGTTATCGTAAAGTTGATGTGTTGGTGGGTCATATACTCACCATTTCTTCATATTGTGTGAATGGCAGAATGAAGTTCAGTCAGATTTCGCCCTCATGTGGGGGGACTCTCTCCTCTTTTCTCTCTTCTTCTTTACGCAAATCTCTCTTAACTCACTCAAAACTTAGTGTTTTGCCTTCTCAGATCGTAATCGATAATGATAACAGTCCGTTATCTTTAAGACGATAAAGAAACCGTGATAAAACCGGAGTCAGTTCTATGCTCTCGTCATTCGCATGTACCAAGGCTCTGTAGGCGAAAGAAGCCCGTTGGCTGAAATATAAGCAGTTTCGGTGGATCCAGAAGCCAAGCGCTGGTTCTGCGGCTTCAGATCCGCTCGTTTAAGCTACTCCAGCGGGACTGAAACGGGACTGAAGTGGGTGGGTAGTTTGAAGCACCGGGGTTAATCTCTGGCTGTCCGGGAAGAGAAAACTCACTGTCTTACTCAATCCCGGCTATTTCTTCTGCATAGTCAGCTCTCCCTGACTGCTGCATTACATTGAAAGGAACATGGTAGGCTAATATATTATAGTTTAGTGTAGTGGTTCTGTAGATGAAAGCATATTATCGTCTTGTGAATCTTCTAATATAGCTGTTAATGTATTGTCTTCTAATAAATTTGCTAGTATCTTTTCCTCAAGTATATGGTAGTATAGATGGTAGTATAGGCTACTCTCTTAGTTAGTGCACTTGAGTGTGTAGCTTTAATGTGTATGAAAACCTAAAACTCTAAACAGTACAAAACTACAGTTTTAAAAGGGAAAAAAGGAAAATAATGATTTGTTTTAAAACAGAAAAACTGGAAGCTAGAGTGTAATTCACAGTTTACCTTACCAATTCAGCAGTTGAAGCCAATTTAAGTAACTGAACTGACTTATGCTATGCTACATTTAGGCTAAGCTACTTAATTGTCACTGGACAGACCATCATTTTTTAATGCTGATTAAACCAGTAAGTAAGTTTCTATAGGTTGTTCATGATATGCATTATCATCTTTAAAATTCACCTATTTTTTACCAAGCCAATTTCATTTCCCCTTAAAGGCGCACACATACAAATCTGCTTCAAGTTTCTGTGAATTAGTTTGAGAACGCTTATTTTTTTAGATTTCCGAAACTCGTGTCCCTTGACTGTCTGAACAGAGCCATCATAAATTAATTATGGAGTTGTTTTCCCCCCTCTACAGTACACGCAGCACTTGATTCTCAAGAGTGAAGACTGGGGGAAAGCAAATGACAGGCTTCTCCTTTGGACCAAGAGAATCCTCTAAATCCCAAGGCAGTCATTTTGATCAAGCTGAGTGCCTACAAGCCCCACTCACATGTTTGGTCAAGAGGTAAATAATAGATCAGGGATTAAACTTGTGTAGAATTCGTTCTGGGGTAACAAGCTACACACTCCCTGGATATGCATATTCATCTAATGTGCAAGGCCATGGCAGAGTAAATACCATATGCCCGGTAGTAAGAGAGCTTAAATCACTAATTAAATGAGATATTACTGTACATTTCACCCTGAAATTAAGCAACAGAACAGAAAAAAGACATTTTAAGAGTTTTGAAGATAAGGATACGTTAGTATAGTCACGTGGTTCAGTTCCTCAACATGAGGTGAGAAAAACAAGTAATTCTGTGTTTGATGTCATCTTCTAGCTTGTAGATGTGCCTCTGCTCTCTGCGTTAAATTGTTTTTCAATTGATCTTTTTAAATCATATTATACTACTCTTTTGATGCTAATCTTTTGATTAGAGAGCATGAAATGAGAATAATTTAGTCAATTAAACTTCATCAAGTGGCATGCCGTGCTCTAAGAGTTGACTTCCAAGAGTCATGAATTCAGTATAGCTTGGCTCCTTTATTTGCTTGAGAAAAACATGACATTAAAGCAGCTTCCTCTTTGAGAGCTCCCGAAATCAACTGCAAAGCCACCTGTGGTAGCTGTGTATAAGTATTGGTTTATGTCAGATAGTGAAAGGGCCCCTTACAATTGTCTAATTACTCAAAGGGCAGTTGATGATGAGCTATTGAACCTTCTACAGGTCGAGGTCCTTCGGGATAGCCATAAGCTGTCATAGACTGTGTGTCTGTTCAATAAATGTCACACGTATTTCCTGTTTGCGGGCATAGCGGAAAATGTCAAGCTGATGATGTCTGCTGACTTGAGGGAGAGGATCGCACTGACTTTGCTCTATCGTCACCATTCCATTCACAAATACAGAAGAGATCTTCTCTTGTGTAAACTTTACGCACCTTAGCCGGAATATTGATTCACGGTTAAGTAGAATGTAATATGTATTTATTAGGTAGCATTGATGTCATACTTTCAACTGGAAAAAGCCACCGTCACCTCGTGCGAAGCCGTTTTGAAGCATAAACAACAACAAAGAAGTGAAACGATTCTTCGTGTTTGCCAGGGGCTTACTTTATTTGAGCAGTAGGATCCTCTCAGGGGAAATCTGATACAGCCTGTTGGGGAATCACTTCACTCCTCTTTCCCACAGTTCAACACAGACATATGGGGTAAGCATCGCTCCCTCCACCCCGCTGGCTCCCCCTTTCCCCCCATCGCCTACAGGAAGAGGGCCCTCTTATCAATCCCCTCATTATCCAAACCCACTGCCTGCTAAGGATAGTTAGAAGGTCATCAGATGGAGCCAGAGACTCGGGCACGGGGGACAAATCCTGAACAGTCGAGCCTGTCCCGGGATGTGGAGGATTCTGTGGGAGCTCCGGGTGTATTGCACGCAAACGGATGGGCGCGTGATGATATGTTTGCCGATGGGGAAGTCTAGAGATACTTGCCCTGACATGGATGCAACTTTGTAGGTTGAAAGTCATGGAAGAAAATGAATGTTTCACTCTCACAGCATGTTATAAAAGGTCCGTATGGGCATGAATTTTGCAACTTGCCTTAAACAATAGATTTATATACAAGGAATACTTATAATTAAGTATATACTAAAATATATATACACTAAAGTGTATACAGTATATACAGTATAAATAAGGTGGATAGTATTCATTTTAAGAAGCTCCATTTTGTTTTAATGTTATTCTCCCGAGAGACATACATTTTTAGAAGCATCTCCAGGGATTTACATGTTGTACTCCTCTTTAAAATGACTCTCATTTCCATTCCAAAGTGACAACACCTAGTTCTCAGTCATAGCATGTCTAGTAAGCGGGTGTCATGTACATATTTTGTATATTATAAAGCATGGCAGTTTTTTCCCCCCTCTTTATCAAAGGAATCTCTAAACACTCACCAGATGACAGTCCTCCTACCTCAGATTGCAGGCGGAGAACCGGTGCTTTCCCAATCCTCTGTGGTGAGATACTTTCCTTGCTCTACCTACTCAGTCAACCAAGGTATTCCTGATTTTTTTAGCACGGAATGCTACTGTGAATTGCTGTGAATACATCTCTGTTTTTGGGGGGCACCGAAAGGGGATTAACAATTAGGTTGAATGGAATAATTTTAGATGAAAAATTCTCATATATATAAATCATCTAGCATACAAAGGCCCTTCCAACTATTAATGGCACCTTTAAGGAAAAGATTCCTATTTTTGATTTTCTAAATACAATTAATAAGTAAATCCTTTCGCCCAGTTTGAAATGTATAACTTTGGAACTTACAGTAAAATTGTTATAGACCCAACTAAAAGAATTGCCAGTTAAACATTTAAATGGTACAGTATGATTTTATATGATTGTTGAATGAAGTTATTAAATAAAAGATACATGTACACGTATGACAAGAAATTGTGCATTGTGAATCAAAGTGGAATGTGCTGTAAGTAAAATGAATTGTCTGAAAAAGTTAAAAATTAAACGTAGGCTGTAAATATGTTGTCAATTGTCTAAAAATTCTGTTTCTGTTATTTCTTATTCCCAGTTTTTAGGGTTATGTCCAGAATTAAATTAAATAGATAACCAGGGGGAAAACTGCATTTATTTCCTATAATTTAACAACCTCTGCTTGGTTGTCTGTTGATCTGAACTTTTAACAGGCCTTAGGGGTTGTAAATGGTGCGTGTTACATTTGTGACGTTTGGCCGCTGTTAAACGGAAACTGATATCAGTGCCAGAGAGTGCATGTAAAATCACATTCGGAATGGATGACTGGTAACTATCAGCAGTAAACAAAGGGCTTTGTTGAGCAAGACAGAAGAAAAAGTTGATGCAAAAATGCCATGTGTCTGCGCTCCTAAAAGGGGCAGATGTTGCAAATTACCAGCCAGTCTACTGCCTCCGAAATCGCAGCTCAAATGAGCATCCTAATGAGAGGCACTGCTTGCGGGTCAAAGAACAGCCTAATCACGCTAAGTCAATTGACTTCTTCTGGAGCAAGAGAGCATACAAGCTCTAAAGCAGATGACCTGCTGTCTGTTGCACCCCTGAAACCTCCTTTATATCTGTCTAATCTTGTTTCTGTGGTTTTAATCATCTACCCTTTTGAGTATGATATGAATTTAGCCAACCAGGACAGGCACACTTGTTTATTTACCATTATGCAACCATTTCACCCTTAATGCCTTTAAAGAATGACCATCAGTATGGAAAACATATGATATTAAATTTGATTTAAGAACACAAAATACAGTACAAGGGTTGTACAAATATGTGTGAATTAATCAATGCCACCAGTGTTTTGCTATTACATGTATGGTGTAACCAACACTGTCGTTGTCAAAAAAGGTTTCTTTGCAAAATGAACACACCTACTGTATAATAATTTATTATGACTGCATTGTGGTAATAATGGTGTTAAAAACTATGATTGCCATGGTAACTTTATAAATCAACTGGATATATTTGTATAGCACCTTTCAAAATATCTTCTTAATGCAGTTTTATAAAGAATTATGGTCTTCAAATCCCCAGTAAGCAAGCCAAAGGTGACAGTAACCAAACTCCCTAAGATGTCAGAGTATGTAGATGAGGGGGAAACCTTTGGAGCCACTAAGACAGGCTAGGAAGGCCCTCCTCGGGCTGACATACATATTTATTAAAATACACATATGCAAATATATTTGAACACATGTGATTCAGCCACGTCATATTAATGCTGATTTTGAATTACCAATAGAATTATATAAAATGATGCCCTGCATAAATTAAATATGATATGCAAAGCGATGGTTCAGGTGGGGATGCAGGTGCATGATAATAAGTAATTTTGTATGAATGCGTCAGAAAATGCCAATACGTTTATATGCATTATATCAAAGAGATTTAAAGATCAGTAACATTGTTATTTATACATTTTCTAGTAACTGTAAAGAATGGAAAGTCCATAGAGACACACGAGTCGTAAAGTGATTTTTGCTGTCGTGAAGTGCTGCAAACAGCTGTTTGTCAAACGCGGAACTGGCGCGATCATTTGAAAGAGTTCATGAGCTGATGTGTTGTCTTTTAACTTTAATGAGCTCTGTTTGTATGCCTTTAACTTTACTTAGCTTTTCTCTGATAAAGGCATGCTGATAGATGTCGGACTGGTTTTTAAAGAGATCGCAGATCATCAGATCAACTTTAAACTGAGTGGTATCTAAGGACGCGCAGCAGGTCAGACACAACACATTTGAGTGAGTAGTTTTTGTGTGTCATTGCTAAGCACTTTATCATCAAACAGCTGTATTATTCTCTTATTATTGTTATTAAAAGTTTAACAGGCAAATTATGTGTGGCGTGTAGGTTGCACTTGTAAATATGGTTTAAGAAGAGGACTTAAATGTGCATAATGACATGTGTATAACAACGTAAACATGTATCTTCATACACCACACTTCCTGTGTCCTCATAAACAAAATCGCATAAAAGCATAAATGCCAAAAGTTTTCTGTGATTGTTGGGTTTAGCGGTGGGGTTAGGGGAAGGGGATAGAATATACAGTATGTAACGTTACAGTACAAAAGTCATTACGTCTAAGGAGTGTCCTCGATAACCACACATGCGCGCTGGTGTGTTTGTGTGTTTTAGCTTTTTTTTAAACTTCTTAACGTGATTTTTTTGTCTGTTAACACAGTCATAATATAGTTGTCATCGAGAACTTTTTATCTCAGTGTTTAATATGTCTGTATTATGTTTTCAGTCAGTAGCCTAATGGACTCCAAGGACAATGAACGTGTTTTACTCCTTGAAGAAGAGGTGAAGAGTTTATCTGAGGAGCTTGCTCAATGCCAGGTATATTCTTTAGGGTACTGTGTCTTTAGTCTATTTTGGGGTCTTTGGAACACTAGGCTTATAACTGTCAGACCTTAGTAGCAGTTTTAAACTTTAGTTTTTCCACTAACAGAACAACCTTTTTTCTCTTATGTAAGCATATCAGAAGCTCAAAGATAATTTCCTGTCTGCATTTTTATGACAATCATACTGCCATCTGATATGTGCTTGCATTGCAAAACTAACTCCTATAACTCTTAGGCATCATGCATATTGTTAAAGCCCCACCAGGTGGTGCCTTACAACAAATGCCTGCCTTTTCAGTAGTATCTCCAACATATAATCAGTATCATACAAGTGACATTCTCAGCATTGATTTTGGTGACTGCATGGAGAAGAGCCATAAATGACCATTTTCATTTTACAAGATAAGTACACAGTTACTCTCATCAACAAATGTCTACCGTCCATGGATAATGACAGCCTGTCTAGCATTTGTGTTTATGGTGAGGTTTTACTTGCCTGCAGATCCCCATTGATTTTCTTTAACCCATTTTACCTTTAATGAGGAGAACGTATGTATAAGAATCACATAGAATTTATGTTAAAGGCATAGCACCCTCATCCATCTGCAACTATTATCTACAAAATGTGTCTAGTGGACTTGAGAATTACCAGGGAGTCAGTTTTACTTTATTAATATTTGTATAAATAGCAACATTCAGTTCACACACTCATACAGTACACCATGAATGCCAACTGGATAAGTAAATAATTCATCAATAAGACTGCCCAATAAGACATATCAAATACTTGCCTTTCAATGCTATAATCCCTGTAATTTACGTGAGTTGCTCAATCTTTTTATGCAGTGAATTTAAGCACTAGCGAGGAGACCACCTATTTGATGGATGACTCTTCTTAATTTGTCATTAAATACAATGAAGTCTAAGGATAGTGAGAACTCTATTTCTGTTCGTTTGCACACAAACTCTCTCCTACTTGCTACTTTGTATGTTTAGCCTATGGTCTTTCAAGGTCTGCCTGCACCATTTAGTAAATAATTAATTAGACACTTTTGAATAGGGTTTAAAATTCATGTACTAATTGGTCACCAGCAGATTCTGCTGGGATTTATGACTTTAATCTTATAATGATGTGGACATAATTTAACAGATAATTTTATATTAAGTTGATCTGTTATAATTCAGTTTTTTTATGTCAGAAAATGTCGTTTTTAGATGTTTCTCATTAAATGTAATTTAGTCTAAAAATCTTTGAAAGCCATTTTAAAAGACACTTGAAATTGTAAGCGTCTCAGGCATGCCTCAATGCCATCACATTTACGCTGTCCTTTTCACGAGTTTGCCTCGCAGATAATAAGTACGCATAATAAGGGACGGATGGTATGCGTATTTGGCATTCTGCCCCGGGGAAAGAGCTCCGAGCTTGGTAGTTCCTCCGAACTCGGAGCACCCGCCCCTCGTCCGGTGAGAGGGCCCCGGGCCCGTTATGTGCCTGGACTCTGGTCGTTTCCCCTGTTGCGGTAAAAACAGGCTGATGATGGTGAGGAGTTGGGGTGGAGGAGGGATGCTGCAAAAATGTAGAAAGAGTGAGGGTAAGGCGTCTTGTCTATTTGTAGGGGTTGGAGGATGATTGGTGAGATTGGTTATAGGAAACCAGCCGGGTTAGTTATCTGATTTGTGAGATTGGTCATGGAAAGCCAGCCGGGTTAGTTATCTGATTGGTGAGATTGGACATAGCAAGCCAGCCGGGTTTGTTATCTGCACGTGCTCCTCCTGAACTTTGTTAATAAAACATCATTTTGGCTACTACTAAGCACATATTCACTCTCGTTCTTTATTTCTTCTTCTTTAAAGTCAATGTATATGATTCAATTATTTCGTTAGAGTTTCGTTTTCATTTTCTTTTGTTAGCAGGAATGGTTTATGCATACTGATAGAGAAATCCTAACTTCTGTTTGGGTTTTTGTTTTTGTTTAGGTTCCCACTCCCAATAGTAATACTGAAAGGTACTAAATTAGAAATTAGCTAATTTATGTGATCAACTAGTGTGTGAAAAAATAAGGGATTTATATGACACAGAAACTATTTTCAGGTAATTTTACCTCTAAAATTACTTTATGGTTTGATTTCTGATCGTGTTAATAAATGTTAAATTCAAAGCTAGTATAATTTTCTTCAGCAGGTTTATTTGATATTTATAAAATGGATAGTTCTGTTTCTTGATTCTGATTGTTTACAGTATGACTTCTTCACTGAGCTACTATTTGTATCACTGCGTAGCAGTCTTGTATCTGATCTTTGTTTGTGTGGCTTAGCAACTCTTGTTGGTTATGTGTCATGAACTATATTTTTTGAAGGCAGGATGAAATTGAATGGCTTTACCTACAAAAATGTTAATAGGCAAAAATTAATTTCTTAATATATTCATTATGTGATGACCCTTTTATAAAAGCAAAAAGGCGCTCAAGGCTGTGCCATATTATGAATGTATTTAACACTTAGCTGAAGGGTGTTGTTAGGCATAACATGAATCGCTAACACTTTACAATAAGGCTTTATTTGTTAACATTAGGAAATGCATTAGCCAACATCAACTAACAATGAGGAATATAGTTTTTCAACATTTATTAATCTTTGTTAATGTCAATACAATTGTTTATGTTCATTTGTTGCTTATTAATAGTTAGTAAGGTAGTTGTTAGGTTAAGGTATTGGGTAGGATTAGGGATGTAGAGTATGGTCTTGCAGAATATGTGCTTTATAAGTACTAATAAACAGCCAATATGCCAATAACAGGCATGCTAATAACAACTAGTTAATAGTGAGAATTGCCCCTATACTGAAGTGTTACCAAGTTTTACTTTTTGTACCATTAATAATCATAATATCAAGAAGAATCACTGCAGCATATGTGCTCCTCATGTATAGTAAATAAAAATAATAAATACAGAGTGAAATAAATGGTACAGAAATAAGCACACAATTTCAGCAACAATTTAATTTGTTTGTTGTTGCATTTGTTTCTATCAGGCAGACAAGGAGTTTGTGTGGTCACTTTGGAAGCGGCTTCAAGTGGCTAATCCAGACCTCACTCAAGCAGTGAGTCTTGTAGTGGAAAGGTGGGTCACTACGTAACATCACTCAGTTTAAA
Source organism: Triplophysa rosa (assembly GCF_024868665.1). Taxonomy (NCBI): domain Eukaryota; kingdom Metazoa; phylum Chordata; class Actinopteri; order Cypriniformes; family Nemacheilidae; genus Triplophysa; species Triplophysa rosa. Next base: position 14,356,622 of record NC_079893.1, on the reverse strand, counting down.
ATGACAAACCATAGTAAACTACATTACAGAAACTCTTCTGTTCTATTGTTTTATTTTCTGTTAAAGTCGTTATGCTTTTAGTCTGAGTCTCGGGCTTGAAATAAATACCGTTTCTGCTGTGTGAAATCCCTGATTTGCGAGCACGCATCACAGTAGTTCTGCAGAGATGTGTGTTTGGTGACTGCGCCCTTGAACACTGTTATGAGAGAACCGGGCACAGATGATGATCTAAACCCTCTTATCCTCCGCACAGACTCCCTACCTCCATTTCCCATCTAAACACTGACAAAAAAATCTCCTCTTTGAGGGATAAACACTAGATTTAAGATGACTTATGACCCTCAAAGAGCGTGTGGGGAGCTACAAAAGTGGCATGGGAACCTGTTGGAAAAAAGAGGTCAAATTCAAAGTGCTGAACAGTTGCCATAGACTCATATCTACTTTTAAAAGTTAACATTACGATGACAAGATGATGAAAAAGAATGTTTTTTTAATGGGAAGAAATGACTGAAAAGGTTTAGTAACGGTAATATATTAAATTGGGTATATATATTAAAGGACTTAATTGGGCTGAAATGAGTATTTTCACCCGTATAAAAGGTCAGAGATATGGAGAGCTTACCAGAAGCCCGTGTATATCTTTATCTCTTTTCGCGACCAAAAGCCGCAAGCTTAGAAAATGTCTTCCCTGACTCCAGAACAGGTGGAAAATAAAAGAGCCAGGCTGCGTACTCCTGTATCCCTCACGAGCTCACTCCGCAGGCACAGCCAACAAAATGTGCTTCTCCTCAAAGAACTGGGAACATGCACCTGAGGGCATGTGCATATGTATAGTGCCACACGGGAGATTGACATGATAATTGTGCTGACTCTGTGAAGCACACAGGCTTATGGGAATTCTGGTCTGGTAGCGAGTGAACGCTTGGCTTGGGATATGGTTAACATCGGCAAGGTTCAAGGCAGTGGTGTACTCTGAGGAGACCCCGTATCATGTCAGATGTCCTCAGGGAGAGATGGAATGAGAGAGGGTGGAAGAGATTGAAAAAGTGAACCAGGGAAAGAGAGATCCCAGGTGAGTGGCGGCTGTTCAAACAAACTTGCCCCAATTGTGATTCTTTTGTCTTTTCCCCCCAAACACCCACTAAAGAGGGCTAGATGCTGAAAGGAAAGGAGTGTTTGCGTTCCCCTGTGATTCTGTTTCTGTTTTGATATCCCGATAATTACTGATACCTGGAGACTCGAGTTATATCCCATCATTCCCCGTTGACCTTCCGTGGTATAAGCCGAGGGAACGCGCTTAGTGGTTGAAAGGCAATTTCGCCCGTTTCTTCTCCCACAGCTTCTAGTCTGTTTTATCTCCTAACAGAGTACTGCAGTTGCTTCATACCAAATAGATTTTATATTTGAAATGTGAATGGTTAACCGAGGCCAGTGGATTGCTTTGCCCTCTTCTGTATTCCTTTACTGCGACCCGTGCCGCTAACGTTGTTCTTTCCTTGAATATGTGTTGTACTAGAGAGAAGCAGAAAGCTGAGAACAAGGACAGGAAAGTTCTGGAGATTCTTCAAGCAAAAGACTACAGAATCCAAGAGCTGGAGCAGGTACCGGGCGAGCTTTACACGGCTCTGGAAACTAGAGCCTAGCAGGCGTGTAGAGATGCATGTGGTCTGCTAAACCGCCGTTTCTCCTTTTTAATGAGCATCTCTGACTGCTTGATAGATCTACTTGGATGACAGCTAATGATGAAGCCGTGTTGTTAATTCACCTTTAATCATGCCCCTTAATGAAACATCTGTCCGTTGGCTTCATTAGCTGCTCTGTCTCTTCACCAGCAGAGTCCGTCAAACATGTCCGCATGTTCTACTCATTTGTGTAAATAAGATTAGCCAGGACTCGAAGACCCATCCTTTTACCCAATCTACAGATGTAACTAGGTTATTTTTGTCGCTTTATTGGATATGCAGAGTAGAGCTGTAATCGGGCCTTAAAAGTTAGGCCGACAGAATTCGGCCAAAGCTTTTTTAAAGCCAGAACCCGTTTACAGCCCGACATTAGGCTATTCAAATATGCGCACGCACACAGCTTTTGTCAAGAATGAGTAATTTATACATGTTTTAACATAATTTATTAATGACTAACGTAGGCTATAGTCCACTTGTAAGTTGGAACAAAGAAATAAAATAAGTCCTCTGTAACATCGTAACATCTCACATATCCCACTGGCTCATTATTCTCATTATGCACATGGTCAAAACTTTTCCACACCTCAGACTTTGCTTCAGTTGCTGGTGCAACCAAAACGTAATCGCCAGAGGCAAGCATCCGTTTCACCTCCTCAGCATCCATTTTCGCATCTTTCTCGTGCTTATCGGAACGCATCACATGACCGCTCATTTACCGCGCAAGCCTGAGCCCGGACCGAGCCCTTGTAAAATGATAGAAATTATGCCCGGGCCGAACCCGACCGAACCCGTCGGGTTCGGGCAAAGATCTTCAGCTCTAATGCAGAGAGGACATGGAAAGAGGAGGAATGGTGTCAGGCAGCATCATACTAACATTTGTTTACTAATGCTCATGCATGCATGCATGCACTGTAAAAAATTGTTCTGTAAAATAACGGTAAAATGCTGGCAGAAGAGACGCCAGTAATTTACCGTAATTTTACGCTATTCATGCTGTTAAATTATTTTACAGTATATTGCTGTAAAAACGAAATACAGTGCATTGCTGTTTTTCCCATATTTAACGGTGAAATGCTGGCAGCAGAGACGCCAGTAATTTTACGCTATTCATGCTGTTAAATTATTTTACAGTATATTGCTGTAAAAACGAAATACAGTGCATTGCTGTTTTTCCCGTATTTAACGGTAAAATGCTGGCAGCAGAGACGCCAGTAATTTACCGTAATTTTACGTTATTCATGCTGTGAAATTATTTTACGGTATATTGCTGTAAAAACGAAATACAGTGCATTGCTGTTTTTCCCGTATTTAACGGTAAAATGCTGGCAGCAGAGACGCCAGTAATTTACCGTAATTTTACGTTATTCATGCTGTGAAATTATTTTACGGTATATTGCTGTAAAAACGAAATACAGTGCATTGCTGTTTTTCCCGTATTTAACGGTAAAATGCTGGCAGCAGAGATGCCAGTAATTTACCGTAATTTTACGTTATTCATGCTGTGGAATTATTTTACGGTATATTGCTGTAAGAATTAACGACAGTACATAGCTGTTTTTTAACTTCATCTTTATTGCACAATATTGTCCTTTGGGCTACACATGTCTGCTTAACATAAAATATCTATAATAAAAAAATATTAATAAAATTATAAGCAAATGTTTTAGAAAGGACATAAACAACTTTTTTTATTTAAGAGCAGCAACACAAAAAAAGAATGACTCAAGTACCAAGCAACCAAGTCAAGTTTTTCAGTAGCAAAACAAATAATTGAAACTTACAAATAAAAACAATGGCAATAAAACAGGTTAAATAACAGAGGCTACCCCCTTTAAACTTGACATATTTAAAACATGAGAGTACATTTATTAAGAGTCTTATGAGATACTGAAGGTGCTGGCATTCAAAAATGTAATTAGGAACTATCCATCAACCATCTGTTGCAGATGACCATAACGTTGGTTGCTTGTTTTTCTCCCTGATGTACTCCATGGAACACTGTAAAACAGCAGAAAACAAAAAAATTATCAAATTAAATTTAATCAACATTTAGATAAGCATTGACACTAAACACTAAATATGCAGCGATATAAGGCTCAAATATGTCGGAAATGAGACGAGAATAAATGGCTAATTTTCCATGTGACCAATATCAGTATTATACGGAGCCCTTTTAGGGACATGGTGGTGGAAAAAAATGAGAGGGAAGAGAAAAATATTTTTTAAAGCTTTTGCGTTATCTCGCAAAACTTTTGCGTTCACGCGAGAAACATTACGTTCTCTCGCAAAGATATTTGCGTTACCTCGCAAACATATTTGCGTTATCTCGCAAACACTTCATGTTTAATGTCCCGCTGGCAGAATTTAAGACTAGCTCCGTAGGCTACATAAACATTGGTCTATAGTCGCAGATTCCCAGACCAATAACTCGTGAGCTAAACGTTCTTATAACACAAATTACACCTCATTCTATGTAACGTAAACAATGAACTTTAACTTAATTTTCCACAAATCGAGCCTTTTATTGATCTCAGGCGGGAGCTGGCTGAGACAATACCGAAGGGATCGTCTGCAAAGTGCAAAACACGAATATCATTAGGCTACTAATAATAGTCATTAACTTCAGTGTTACATACTGTAGTATAACTAAAACCAGTTTAAATTCAGCAGGAGAGCATTAATGTGTAAACTGAATTTGGTGAGACTTCAGTGTGTAACATTTAAGTTATTAATTACTATTTTTGTAGTAACGCTTTTCGGATTTACAGTCACTTTGCCGACGGTTCCTTTGGACTTGTCCATGTCGCCTGCTCAGATGATATCAATTTATATTCTCGTTTTGAGGAAGACTGGGATGTAGATCCTAATCTAAGGAATTGTGTGTTATTTGTGTTATAACAACGTTTAGCTCACGAGTTATTGGGAATCTACTATAAACCGCTCCATTGTTAATGTACGGAGCGGGACAACAGGACGTTTGAATGTTTTGGAAGATAACGCAAATATCTTTGCGAGAGAACGCAATGTTTCTCGCGTGAACGCAAAAGTTTTGCAAGATAACGCAAAAGCATTAAAAATATGTTTCTCTTCCCTCTCATTTTTTTCCACCATGTCTAATCATTACGCAAGTGATGCTAAATCAATCTGTATTTGCTAAACACTCAAACTATCAGTTTGATTTCTTTTCAAACATAAGCCACAATTAAACGGAAAATCATCGCAATTTCAAACATTACGTTTAGTGGTGATTTGCAGCTACTGTTATTAGCATTAGCAACAGACTGTTTAAGATTACTAATGTTAGCCAGTTTGCAATAACCACAGTTTTGAAAGTTCAGAGATGACAAAACAAGCCGACAAAACTTGGGGTCTGTAAAATGCAAGTAAATATGAACATTTGGGTTATATATCGGAGATGACGAGCCCTTTTTAAATCGCGTAAGTTACTTACTAACTACAGCTTGTTAGGCAGCAATTTCAAACATTACTTGACAATACTTACTTTCTGAACCACATACTCTCGATAAAAGTAAAAAATGCTTTATTTACCGTGTAATTTGAACGTGCAAATGCAGGTTGGTGCAGATAAAGCGCTACGGATGGTCCATCCTCGCGTGGGTCCTCTTCGGGCAGAAAAGTCTGACATTTGTGGGAAAACTCCACCTGGCCAAAAGTACCTGACTGAACATTTTTGAAAATGATCGCTAAAGAATTGTGAACTTACTGAACTGACGAAACAAACACGAACCTTCACAAAACTAATTCTCATGCTCCAGAAAAATACTGCATTGTACTGTTATTTACCCTCTGATATTTTCCTATGCTAAAAGGATATGCAAAAATATTCAGTTGACATTAACTGTTCTTTAATTTAGAAACAAATGTAAAAAATAGGATTTGTGGTAACTTTCACGATTTTGTATGTTTTTTTTTTTCAAGTCCACAACACTGTAAACCCCAACTGAAGCAACATAAAATTGCATGTTTAACCATGTGAATTATAATTTAAACCTAAACAGTGTGATAGAAGTCAAAGTTTAAAAAAATGCTAACAAAATACATATTTATTGTAGGACTGAGTAATACAATAAGTAAATAGAAAAAACATATTTTTTTGCAGTATTTCAGTCTGTGTACCACATGTGTAGCCTATATATAGGCCCTATATGTCTGATTGTGCCTGTTGGGTTATGCTTGTGCTTGGTAATCAAGAGATCAATGTTTGTGAAATGCCAATTGTGTGTAATGAGCTGGAGTGCAAAAAAGTCTGCCATTTTATAATTTTTAAGACCGCATGTCCACTGGGATGGACATTAAATATATAAAATCCTGTGTTGTACAACATCTTTAGATTTTTTTGAAAAACATAACATAATCAAATAAAATATAACAGGGGCAAGACAATGAGGTTACCATTAAATTGGTAAACAATCTGTGAGGTATTATTAAAATGATAGAAACATGCAGTTTTATTGGTCTAAACCAAAAAACCATAATGTCCATTCTTATTGAAGCAGGGTCTGAAGGGGTTAACACAGCCCACAATGCATTGCATACAGTACAACAGTAGATTACTGTTGACAGATGGTTTTAAATTAACAGTAGTTTCTTAAACTGCAAAATAATGCCCAGAATGCATTGTTTTCTACAGTATATTACTGTTTAAACAAAAAACGGTATGTTACTGTCAGAATTTGGCTGTTTTTTAACAGCAAGCCCAGGATGCATTGTTTTCTAAAGTATATTACTGTTTTAACAAAAAACAGTATGTTACTGTCAGAATTTGGCTGTTTTTAACAGCAATTTTTTACAGTGTGGCTTGTTAAGAGCGCAAAAGATGATATTTCAAAGAATGCCTTTTTCCATACATTTAATAGACTTTTATTGTAAAACTTATCGCATAACAAAGAAAGGCGTATGAGTTTGTAACAGTATGAGGGCGAGGAAATTCATTTAATACAATAATTTTGTAATTGTTTGAGGTTGAAGACAGCGTTCATAGAACTTGAAAAATATATAGCTTTAAAGTTTAAATGTAAGTTTTAGTGTCCTTGTAGTGGAATATCACCGTTGTGTTTTAGAATCTCATTGATAGTCAGGATTCTCGGTACCACTCAAGACCACTGGCATTCGCCTTATCCAAATTTTGCGCCAAAGGAACGAAATGGTGATTAATTGCTTTTCCTTCCTTGGCCGTGTGATGGTCTGTTGAATCCTCGTCTCATCTCCGCGTTTCCACACCAACTTTAACCGGCTTCCCCCCCATTACCCCTCTTCTTCCATTTTTGTAACATAATTAGCTTTCATATTTGAACTGCACTGGGGATTTCTAATGCTAATCTCTCTGTCCTAGACCTCTTAACTTTTTTCAAACCTTTTTTCCTACCAATTGAGAACTACTGGGGTTAAAACAGTGCTTGCCTACCTCATTATCAGCATTTTGACTTGAGCTATGCTTGTGTATAAATCTCTATTAAAACCTGCATTTGCATGGTGCACAGACTGAACGTAAGTCCTCTATCTGGAAAGATTCAAGTGATTTCCTCCAACATGGCAATTAATTGCCTCCCACAGCTCAGTGTTATTTTGTGAGATATCTGTAGCCAGCGTTGAGTTCACTCGACCCAGCTGGCTGAAGTGTGTAGTGACAGGAGCACATTTTGAAAGATGCAAGTGAGATAACTTTGCTGCAGAACATCAGATCTCAACTTTTTTGGACTCAGGGGTCACAACAATATCGAAAGCCCCCCACTCACAAAATATTCTAGAGCTTGGCATAACTAGAAAGACGTATATTGAACAGAACACAAAAGAAGATATTTTGAAGAACCACGATGGTACGGTGGAAATTGGTTTTGTGTCCATACAATAGAAGTCAATGGAGAACCACTCTAGTTCGATTACCTGCGTTCTTCAAAATATCTTCTTTTGTGTTCTCTGGAAGAAAAGAAAGTCACACAGGTTTGAAATAAGAACAGGGTGAGTAAATGATGACAGAATCTTCATTTTTGGTCGAACTATCCAAAACATTTAAGTCTGAGCAGTGTTGCACTGAACATATAGTAATTATCATGTACTGTATGTTTTATTGTATCTTGCCATGTCTTGATTTCAAACTACAGCTAATTCATTGGACGTGTTACGCTATTTGCATTTAGCAATACAACTAAACTCAACTACTCAGCTAAATACAACCGCCACATGACATACGTTCCCGTGACTGCATCATAGCTGACCCAATAATGAAAGTATTAAGTGTAACATCACGCCTAGGCCAGTAAACACACTTACACCCAGATTGCTTGTGACTAACGGCTGTCTCGCTTAACCGCTCATGTGGCTCTTTAAACAGAAAGTGACGGCACAAGAGCAGGTGATAAACAACCAAGTCCAGCGGTTGCGTGGCAGCGAGGAGGAGTGTGGTCTAATGAAGAAGGAGCTGGCAGCTCTGCAACACAGACTGGGGAATAAGAGTCGACAACTTAAGGTTTGGACAAATTTCCACTGGCACCGCTTTTAAAGTGCTGCCTCTGTGCCTGTGACAACGGAAAGAGGGAAAGGGAAAAAACTGACAATCCCCTGGAGGCAATAGCCTAAGGCCTCAAATCCCGGGTCGGGCGGGGGTTGCGGGGTGGCATCGGTAACAACAGCAGAAGCTGCTCGGAAAAGCAGCTAACTTTCTCGATAAATACTTAATGATGTCCGAGCAGAGGAAAGTGTGTGTATGTGACGTGGCTTCTCCTTAATTACCTTCTGATGGGACTGGCATGATTAATTGATAAAGTGAAGATCTGGGGAGGAAGTGTCTTCGCAGGGTCTCTCTTAGTAAAGGGAGGGAAGGATAGCAAGGGGGAAAAAAGGAGCGAGAGATCGGCATCAAAGGCAGGCGGGCAGGACTAAGAGCGGAGCTGTTCTCATTAGAGCTGTCATTAGAGCTGAAGAAGCCCCCTGCGCTGGGCTACCTGCGTGGGTTTGGGCTTGCCCTGGCAGCACAGGTGAGCTCCGAACCTCCAGCCGCCTCTCTGCGATCCTGCCTGACCTGCCATTCTTTCATCTCGATACTGTGACCATCTTTCTTTTCCCCGGCAGGAAGCGAGGAAGCAGGCCGAGGAGAGCAAGAAGGAGGACAGATGTGCCCTACAGGAAGCAAGGCACCAATTAGACGCCCAGCGCTCGGCCTCACAGGCAGAGCTGGAGAGGTTGCGGGACCAAGAGACCGTCAGCTGTGCCAGAGTCAAGGTCCTTCTCACTACATTTTTTCCCTTCTAAGAGGATGCATGTAAATGAACTTGTCTCACAATGCACACATGTTAAATATTGATGGAAGTGTTAGGGGGGGGCGAAATAATGACTTTTACACGGAGGGTTCCTCGCGCAACCCTCGCCAGAGCTGTTTTACATGTGCGTGTGGCTCTGAATCAGTCCTCAGGTGTTCCGGTGCTTAGCGACTCCGGTTATAATGAACCACTACGGTAGGAGCTGAAACCGTTGTTATTGTGTTCTGTAGGGCCTCCTTCGCATATGTTTAATGGGCCACGCGGGTTGAGTGACACTGAAGCACCTGTGTGATAACCCACCTCTTCCTGTACATACAAATTTGTGTTCGACACTCTCTATGCGGAAGGGCAGAGACAGACCTGCGTGCACCTTAAACTCTTATCTAGTTTAATTAAATTGGACTGTAGTGGTGCTCAGACTGTGTCCCCTTTCCTCCTGTGTTTTCTCTCTCTCTCCGCGCCTCTGTCTGTGCCGGCTAGTTTTTAATGAGGGCTGCCCCATGCTCTCTCTGGCCTGAGTGTTTGATGCTTGGCATCTGTTTGCTTCTCATTATCTCCATCAGCTCCTGTGATATGCTGCTGATAGGCTTCCTGTCGGAGCTCACTCTTTGTCCTTTAGTTGCTCGTCTCCCCTTCTGTTGTCTTTCCTTTGTTTCTTATTAGGTCATGGCTCTGCTTTCTTTGAGATGCTATGATTTTCTTTGTCTCTTTCAGAAATTGGAAGAGGAAGTGTTCAAGTGCAGACAGGAAGTGCTGGAGGCCCAGAGTCGCTCGGCTGCGTTGTCCCTACAGCTTTCCTCTGTAGAACAGAAAGTCACTGACAAAGAACAACAGCTCTGTCAACTGAAGTAAGCTGCGCGGGTCTGACTGAGCTTTGAACATAATCCCCGATCGTATGAGTTGATTGTGATGTATGTGTCCAGGCAGGAGCTGCAGGATCTGCAGTGTTTGTACAGGCAGAGCGTCGAACATGCAGGGGAACAGGCACAACTTATTCAGCAGCTGGAGGGGCTTAACCTGGACACGCAATGAGTTCTGCGCAGCCAAGAAGTGGCCCACGCGGCAGATGCCGTCTCGTACCAGAAGGTACAGGTCACTTTTCCAGATGATCTTGGCGTATGTCCTCACAAGTCACAGTGGAACCCCAGGAGGCGTGAACCTGTGTTCTAGCAAGGACTTAACTACATTAGTTGAGCTTGTCCTTCTCTGTCTTTCTCTGCTGTGACAGCTCTACAGCGAGCTGAGCATGTCATATCAGGCCCTCCGGCACAGCAAAGAGCAGCTCTGCCAGCGGGAAGCAGCCCTCTGCACGCAGCTCAGCCAAAGAGATCAGCATGTCCAAGAACTCCAGGCACAGCTGCAGAGTTTCACAGCGGCTGTAGGGCACCGTGAGGTGAGTTCATGCGGGGAGCACCATAACAGATTTACATCACGCTCAGTGCCCTTTGTATGCAAAGCAAGCCGAATAAGGACTGAGGCAAAACCACACACCGTTTTTTTTTTCACTCCTTCCCTTTTCCCCTCTTAGCCAAACCACATCCACAATAAATGTAAGACATGAATGAGTAGATATGGTGAGGAGTTTTCTTCATTTTTGAGTGGCTCATGCTGTCTGACAGCTCCAAAACATTTGACATTAACCTTGCCAGAGATTCCCTCAGAATGCAATCGCTATACATTTCCTGCTCTTCACCATAGATTTCGCACTTTCACCAAAAATAGCTTCCCTCCAAAAATAGCCTGTCTCCTCACTGAATGACTGTTGAAGTTCATAAACTCTCTCCTGTTGTTGTGGGCTGAAGCCATTCTCTAGACATACACCCATACAGATGCAGGATATCATTGTTTCCATTGCCGAGCGCCAGGTTTTACACTCCTGGTGTCGTGTCTAAGTACATTATCCTTGGATACAAGCAGCGAAGCCCAAGACACCCCAGACAGGGCTCCAGATGGCAGCTAACTGGTCGCATTTTACGACCATTTTTCTTGCCCGCGCGACTAAATTTTGTTAGAGGTTGCAGTGGTGTGACTACCAAATTGGCCAAAAATTTGATTATGCGCTGCTGTTTTCAGGTTTAAATGAGAAACACCAAAAGCTAAATACTCAAATTGGGACTACACAGTGCTACCCTGTAACCATATTAAACTGCCCCAGCATTCTAAACGTCATTGAGGGAAAACAGAAGACAGTGTGGCATGCTTATTTTAGGAGGTTTTGCAGTCTACACACCACAACTCTTACAAACAATTACATTGTGTTTACTGTAGAAACATTAACTACCGGCAGAAATGTTGTGTGTTTCTACTAAATATTGTCATATTTAGGTCAATATGAAATCCATTCAAGATGAGCCTAATGTGTGTATCAGATTTTAATGTAAATAATTAATGTAAAAGACAAAGCACAATCAGTTTTTTTTTAAAATTTACATAACTTCCAATGGAATTTATTTTCTTCTCTGATGATGTATTGCAGACATATTTTTTCTTTTTTATTTAGTTGTAAAATATTAGCTTTGTTTACCTTTAGAATTAATGACTTCATTTACGAATTTGCTAAAGAAAGCAATTGTTTATGTAAGGAATAATTGACGACGGGCCGTTCAATTATCGAAAGTTAATGCACACCCCGAGGTGGTAATGCGGCCACGACGCGAAGCGGTCAATTATTCCGCTTATACCACGGTCACAACACCACAAGACGTTGTTCCGATACCACAAGACGTTGTTACGATGTTTTATCTCAAGACATTTGTATGGTATTTGTCCCGGAATGCTCTTGCTGGTAGGACTAATTTCTTACGCATCTCATCTGAAGGCGTTGCTTGAGCTGCATATGCAGTTTTCCGAGAGCGAGAGGAAGACAGACAGTGCACGTGCACACGCGTTTGCTTCACTGAGAGTGAAAAGACAAGTATCTATATTTGATTTGTTTTCGTCGTATTTAACACCCCTGTCGTATAAGAAAAGTATTAAGAGAAAAAAGTGACACGGAGGTTTCTGCGCCAGCTGCGGTTCTCGCAGTGGCATAGAAAGCTTCCTGCTGTGTGTTTTAAGTCCCGTTTACCCATTCCACAGACGAATTTAACATGTTGTTGTTGTTATTTTTGTGCTTCGTGTTTTATCTTTAACCCGCTGATTGTGTCATGTAGTTTGCCGTTACCTTTGATATATGCTTTAGTTTTTCATCTGCAACAGTCCTGTACAGTGCTCTCGCCATTGTTGTTCAAATGTTCATGCTGTCCATAAATATTAATAGTTATTTCTTCTCAGACAATGGAATTTGCCAGTCACTTTGTCTGTTGTTAGATACATATTCACTGGCGGACAGTAGGCTAAACTTGGCGAAGTGATATGGAACTGTAATGCGGTCAGCAGACCTGGAACACCTTCATAGGTGTGCGTTTAACTGAAAAATAATGCACACCCGTCGAACGTTCGTCAGCCAATCAGAATGAAGCATTCAACAGCCCCGTGGTATAAAAACATGTTAATATAAGATATTTGCAGTTATAATGTATACATTTTTTAGAATAAATAATATAATAATTAGAATAACATAAATGTTTGCATTTATACAATTTAGAATAATGTACATTTCTAAAAATAGAATAATATATAATTCATGTTCGAATGATTCTCAGAGATCTCATTTTTGCATTTTTTCAATCCACACATTACTTGGCAATGGAAAATTACTAGATGATGAACAGCACTAGCAGTCAGTGATTATTGGTTTGTTTGTGGTTTTCTTTGGGTCATTGCTGGAAGGGTTGGCTGAGGAGTATTAAATGGTTCAGTTACTAAGTGCTTCTAGACTTTCCCTAACGTCCGTGGTGTTGTAGCTGTAGTCAGACGTTGTGTCTGTTTGCATGTGAATGTATGTAACGCTATAAGGAAGCACATCACATCTTTTGAGCAGACGCGATAATCCGAGCGTATTTTATGCAGACATCCAATCTATTGCTTAGAATATGAAATTCTGTTTACCAAACACATGTAGCGTCTGCTTCACTGTTTTGTTTTTTAACTGTTTTACCTACAGACATCAAAGTGATCTGATCAGTTATCCCAAGGTGTAACACAGTCAAGAGGGCTTTCTATTCCCAGCTATAATTGCACTGACTGGGATGTGTATTCTAGCGTAATCTGAAATTCTGTATCAATTTTTTCCTGAACACCTGTTAAATTCTAATGCACAGGTTGTTAGAGCTTTATTTTAATTTTAAATGTTAGGAATGATCAAAGTGCTGATCAGCAGAGGGAGCTGAGCACGACCAGACTCTCATTTGAATAAGGGAGGAATGATGGAGCAGCAAAAGTCCAGCAGGATGCAAAAATAAATCCCATTGTGTGGATAGTCTGCGTAAATAACAGCTCAAAGGCCACCACATGCAGGATTTACTGTCTCTGCTGTGGTTAATGAGGGAAATGTGACCTGTCCTATGTAAATAATCTAAAAAGATTCAGTAATATTATTATCTTTCGGGGGTTAGGCAAAGGGGGTAGGATCTGAGTGTTATTACACCTGAATTTGCATGCATTTTTCTTAGAAGTAAAATATAAATCATGTGCACTACCCTTCAAAGTTTAGGGCCACTTACTCACTTAGATTTAATCATATTTTCCACATATTAGAGTGACAGTAATCTTATCAAAATTATGGAATAATTTAAATCCAACTATGGGAATTATGTTGTGATGACAAATTACAAAAATAAATTAAAATTTGCTGTATATCATCTTTTTTAAGTTTCACAGTTCCAAAAATCTGTAGTTTTGTAATGAAGGAAACTGTTATGTTTAAACTTTGAACAATAATATTTTTGTTTAAAAAATGAGTTTTATACATTTAAGAACCTTTACATTAAAAATGTGGGGTATCTTTTATCTAATGTAGTAACATTGTACTCTGACCCTGACTCTAAACATTTGAATTTGTGTTTGTAGACACAAATTCAGTTTTACAAAGTGACACAAAGTGAGTTTTATACATTTAAGAACCTTTACATTAAAAATGTGGGGTATCTTTTATCTAATGTAGTAACATTGGACTCTGACCCTGACTCTAAACATTTGAATTTGTGTTTGTAGACAATACATATGTTGTAATAATTACTTTTTCACAACGGTAAGCTTAAAACAACGATTTTGTGACCATGCCTATGCAAAACCTGCTAAAGTAATTTTTGTGGTTTACTCTACATAAAAATGTTAAAAACATTCTGTAAAAAATATAACCTTGATATCTTTAAAGGGGTCATATGGCGCAAATACGTGTTTTTCTGTGTCTTTGGTGTGTTATAAGTTGCCCATGCATGTGTTAGACACGTAAAATTGCAAAAATTTAAGTGTCGGAACAAAATATGCAAGCGAATGCTCACCCAGACATGCCTGAAATGCCTGGTGTTACTACACCCCCACAAATCTACATCAGTTCGTGGTATGAGTTGTCTAAGACCGCCCAAATGTATACGCAAGTAAGGTGGACGTACCTGTCAGTACAATTGCTTTAGAACCTGATGTTCCAAATATGGTAAGAGGCATTACATTTACGTCGCACGCTTGCAGTATTCGACCAATCACTACGCACTGGTTAACTGGCCAATCATAGCACACCTCACTTTTCAGAGCGATGAGATTTGTTAAGAATCTGCGCGTTTCAGAGAGGCGGGGCAAAGAGGAGATACAAACATGCACGCTATGTGGAAATACAGCATTTTTTAACCTTAAATAGTGTATACACATTGCATTACATCTAAAACAAACGATAATATTCGTTTTAGCCCTGTCATATGACCCCTTTAATATTGACTAAGGCCATGCCAAAGATTGCAATCATTGTGAAATTAATGATTGAAGTCAAACTTTGATACTTGTTACCTCAAAATTAGATTTAGAGACTTTAGCTTGGTCTTCACAGGCAGGGTAACATACAATTTGAGCTTTTGGCTTGGATTTAGTTGGACATTTCTGTTTGATGTAATTTGGCTTAAGAAAACATGCATAAAAAAACCTGGAATTAGTGATAGAGAGACAAAAGTTTGCAGCTTTAAAGACACCAAGTAGAAATTAAGCCCATTATTATTATTACCACTATTATTGTAATATAAAATAATAAAGTATAATGTTGAGTGTTCATTTTAAAATAAATAATATATTGGTTTGAAATTCTCTTATCATGTGAGAAGAATTAGGCTACACAATGAAGTGATACGAGATGATACTATAGCACAGCGATCTAGAAAATTAGTCAATTATACAGTTTAATTGTAATTACGCAAACCAGTTAAAACCAAGTATTCCAGAGAGCCATGTAATAATTGTACTGTAATGTAATGATGCATTCAGGTAACCCTACATTGCACAACACTGTAAGTATTTACCCTCTCCAGAATTAATACAAAATCAATCATAGCTGTTGTTGATTAAAAGTCACAGGTTTACTCATCATTTGTTAGGAAGAAATATTTTAAGTGCTTTGCTGTATCTAGATTTCTTTTTCCAGTTACTGTTGCAGTCTGGCTGTTTCGTGATCCAAGTTGTCAGTGCCATCTGTGTCATGTTCTGGTCTGAATCACAATTAACGCAAACTGTAGACCCAGGCCTTTTGGGCTTTCCCTAATTCTTGTCGTCATGCATAGAAAACCAAATCTAAAATTTGCCTCTTGAGGATTAAACTGAAGTGGTGTTGGCTTGCAGTCTTTTAGCGATGCATTTATCACTGCAGTAAATGCACAACTTTGGTAAAAATCTTTTGCTAAATTCTATGCCACATACCAGTGGCGTGCACAAAAGAAGATATTTTTAAAGATGTTGGTAACAGAAAACTATTTGTCCTCGTTGATTTGCATTGGTTTTGTGTCCATACAATATAAGTCAATGGGGACAGTTTTTGGTTACCAACATTTTTTTTAAATATCTTCTTTTGTGTTTTGCAGAAGAAAGCAAATCATACAGGTTTAAAATGACAACAGGGAGAGTAAATGATGACGGAATTTTAATTTTGAAGGTGAACTATTCCTTTACATGCTTAACTTTGCAGTGATGTGGCTTGTGGCCTAAGAACTGTACATCTGCACGGCTTCTCACCTCTCTTTTCGAATGTTTGTCACCCTTCTAAATCTACTTTGGCCTAATTGAATTGTATCTGTCTTTATTCTAAATTCATTAATTCTCAAGTCATTAATCCCTGAATTACTAATAGTTCAAAGGTGAATATTCTTGCAAGAGCTCTATTGACATTCAGGGGTCACTTTACCGGGTTTATCACCTATAGAAGTATTTATTTAAAAGGAGGAATTTTATGAATTTAATTAAACTTTGAGGTGGCTAGAAACCTCCCAGGTGATGAAATTTCAATGTCCGTCTCCCCGTTTCTCCCTATTCGAGAGCCCAGACGCTCCTCTCAACATCTGCCTCTGCATGTTATTAGTGTTCGTGAAAGCTGAGCTTTCAGATGTATAATTGAAGTGTCCGCTCCCTGCACACACGGCTTGTTATGTGGGGTCATGTTTAGATGAGTAGATGTGTTTCTTTTGATCACTATCTGACGCTCAAACCCTGAGCTTCCAGCATACTGAGAAGCTGCCGATGTGTTAGGCTTTAAATCTTTAGAAGGCAGTGCTTCCATTACTGTGGGCTGCCTCTTCAGTTTGTTTCACTCAAATTGTTTAGAGAACATTAGCGGGATGATGTCTCATCAGACCTATTGTTCTACAGCTGTGTTTCTACATTTTTCAAACATACCATCTTTTGTCCAGAACCACCATCCAGCCTAAGGGCAAAATCATGATAACACGGTTTTTTTATACTTACTGGCAGGGATCAAAATTTATCCTAATTCTTTAAATGACCACAGACTATTTGCAACTGTTAAGGGTTAACTGACAAAACTGGCATCGTATTTTCTTACTAAAAATAAAGAGTTAATTTGCAAAAACTTATTTAAGGCTGTCAAACGATTAATCACATCCAGAATATAAGTTTGTGTATATGTCTGTGCACTGTGCATAGTAATTTTGTATTTTTAAAACACATACACATACATGCTTATATTTCAGAAAAATATAAAAATTAATAAACATTTATATTTAATTTAAATTATTGGCAAATATAAATAAATACTGTACATGTAAATACATGTAAAGTTTGTGTATGTTAATAAAGACAAAATTAATATGCACAGTACACAGACATATATCATGTAAACACAAACTTTTATTCTGGATACAATCGTGATTAATCATTTGACAGCCCTGTTTTTATTGTACTGTCCAAGTAATATCAATCAAACTGCAGTTGGGTTGTTTTGACTAAGTAATAATAACTCAATGAATACAGCTAACTGACCTAATAAAACACAATACAAACACGATAACATAATTAAAAACATGATTTTTTAGTTATCTGTTTTTGGAAATAAACTCTCAAAAATAGGTGAAGTGCCAGCTTTTAGGCTATATTATTAGTTCTTGTTGATGTTTTTCTTAATATTATATTGGACTGTACTCATACCGAACGTTAATGTTAAATTGGACAGTTTGCATTGTTTATGCTTTTTTTATTCGCTGTATTACTGTATCCTAAAAGAAGATGATAGCAATGGTTTGCATGTTATAGTGCCCAAACTCATATATATCGTTGCTGCACTGTACTTTTTAAATTAATAAATACTGTGTTGTCAAAGTTGACATCCAATTTTTAATATTTGTTTAGATATTTTCCAAACCCAGTGACAAACATAAAGAGTGACTATGATTTATGGCAAAAAAATAAAAATGACGAAATATGGAGATATCAGGTTTCAGAAGGACAACAGGGATGTGCAACTTGCCATATGTGATAAAACCATTAATTTATTTATGTTTATTTATTTAAACTTAGCATTTACGGCTGTCATGGAGATGTATTTTTATGTTTTAATTTTAGCAAATAAAAAAACTAGTAAATTTAGGTATACAGAAGCCTAGTAATAAAAGACAAAACATTTACTGAAGCAAATCCAGAAAAGAAAAAATTAACTGGCACATATAAGAATTGTTGGCAGGGCAAGTAAAAATTCGAGCTAATGGCCCAAATGGGCCAGCAGAAAAAAACATCTTTATTGTTGAGCCCTGGTGATGGATGAGCCTGCACGTTTAAACAAAGAATCAAAACTGGGTGTAATGTTGTACAATTTCACTCTTAAATCATCTTTAACCAAATGACTGTTGTGAGTACTGGCAACTGTAGGCTAATTATTGCAGGTTCATGCCAGTTATAAAATTAAGGGCGAGTTGTTTGACGTCAGAGGGGTCTTTAATGGTGGGATAAAATCAACCATTAATTGTCTGAATGGATAATATCAGTAATGCTTATGTAAACATTTTTTTTGTTAATAAAACCTTTTAATAAATGGCACGTGACATAAGGTATTCATCACAAAATACCAACTGGTCGCAAGATCCACCCTTTTTCCGCTATTAGAACTATTCGTTGTTGTTGGGAACGCAGCTTTGTGGAGTCTTTCCATAGTTTCTACCTTTATTAAGACCATATTTTTCTTGGCAGTTAAAACTATCAGGCGATTCATAGATTTTTTTCTCTTTTTAATACATACGCTGTGACCTCGCTGTGCTTCTAAACCGTATGAAGAAGAGAAATGATACATCCAAAGGTTCATGAAATCTTGTCATGTTTCGACATATTTGAGATTAGCTCGATCAAGACGCTGCTTGCTTTCAAAAGGCAATGATGCTTCTGGTTGTCATAAAACGCTTTGTCGGATGATGTTTTGAATGTTTTCGACTGTAATGATATGAACTCTTGTACTCAAGTGCTTTCATAAGATCAGCAGTGTGTGTACTGAGACTCATTAATAAACCCCAGCCATGTGTTAAAGGCCCAACCGGTCACTTATTCACTCCCGTAAAGTCCCTGTCCATCTGCGGGGGGCTCTGATCAGCAGTTAGAAGTGCAGTCCTGCTCGGATACGACCCTGACCCGCATCACCGCTCGCGTCTGCGCGCCGGCATGCAACCAGGTCGAGGTGTTTCAGGGGAGAAGCGTGCTGGGAACGCTTTTACTGGCAACTCACAATGGCTCTCATTTACGGGCTTCATACGGTTGAGGGCCTGATTATAGCCGCTTCATAATTAACAGTGATCGGATTTGTTGTTGTGGCGGAAATAGTACATGTGTAGAGCAGTCTAATTCAGATGCAGCACGTAGCTCTGCCAGCAGACGGGTCATGGGCCTCGGGGAGAGCCCCTCCATATGTTCCCCCTGCTTCTACACTGAGACCACCAGTGCCAGCAAACCTCCCAGAAGAACCTAATCGTGTTCTGTAATTACAGCACGCTGTTCTCTATCTCTCTCTCTCCATCTCTTTCCCGCTCTCTCTTTCTCTCACCCTTTTTCTCCTTCCCCCTTCATTTTCCCTGCTGGCTAGAAATGAGGGGGGAAAGGCTCAAACACTCCCTCATCAGATCATTTGTAAATTGCTTTATGCGGCTGATGCCGAACTGTGTTGGTTTTCAACTGTTTGAAATTATAAATAATTGTAACAGATGCGCCAATGTGGCCGGCCTCCAACAAATGAGGCCCCAGATAATTTGGCCGACCCTTTTGGCAGACCAATTTAATAAAATGTGAACAAAATCTACCTGCTAATAATTTATCATCCCCTCTCCCAATTGGTTAAACTTAATTACCCTGGCAGTTAACAAGGTCACGCCCAGATGCCAAACCCGGCTGTAGTTTTGATAATGCAATCAGGAACCCAAAGGTGATGACAGAGCTGTTGTTTTTTCATTATCTAGCTTTTAGAGACAAACACAGGTGCCAAGGCCTACTTGTCTGTTGGCAGTAATTACCCGTCGTCACAGGCTTGAACTTATTGTTGCAAACATGTGAGAAACATGGATGAACGTTTTCCGATCAAGTTTTCAATTCACAAAGGATGGAAAGAGGTTTTGCTCATTAATCTACTAATAAAGGAATGCAAACTGATGCGCGCCACAGATCCCCATCTCTCCATCTGAGCAGCTCAGATAGAGAGATGGGTGATTTCTTTTTAAAAACGGATTCGGGTGACATTAGAGCTCATCCGCGCATCACTAGCACAGGGTTTAAGACATGCTTTTTTGGGCATTAAATAATGCCGAAAATACCAGTATGACAAACATAAACCTTATAGTATATCGCCTTGTGTGATTCATTTAAATACTCTCCTCCTATATAGTTTGCGTCTGAAGAGGAAACTCCTACAATGCATATGCAATAAGGTCAGTTGCAAAAACATCCATGTCCACGCCTCTTCAGCGCTAATTTTCACTGCGTGTCTTTAGTAAATGCCGACAGTAGTTTTTTTAAGCCAAAAAAGGCATTTGCGCTGCAGCTAGCTGTTAGTAAATCTGGCTCTTAATGCGTCCTATGGTGTGACAGCAAAAATGTAGAAAAAACAACTAAGATAAAGCTATTTTATGTTATAAATAAAAATAATAAACATTATATTAAACTGATAATTGACTCTTGCTTAGTTTGGAGGACCTCTTTTTTTAAAGTATAGTTTTGCATTGTCAGGTAAGTGAATTGTCAAATCCAAAACAGTCAATACTCCTCATGAATGGGCGCATGAAAGTTAAAATATAATAACTATTTATATCACTACTATACTGTTCTATAAAGAGCCATCCCTTCTCTATTGGTTGTGTGTCATTGCTTCTGGTTTACACATTCTAATTCACAGAAATCCTGTTGTATGCTGTCTCTCAAAAACGTGCATTCTTTTTTGTCACGTCCATAATAAGCATGCATTTGTCCCTCTTTTAAAATAGAAAACTTGTGCATACTGATGTTTTTTGAAGTCTGGACTCTTATCATCAGGGGATGAGTCAATATATTGGTAGTAAATACATTCTCTGAGAATTTATATTTTAAGTTTTGACTGAAAATGACTGTCACATCCATAATGCTGGAATTGCCCCTTCCTTTCTCACTGGAGAAATTACTTTTTTCAACTACGAGTCTGTCTGTGTCCATTTGTTCTCCATATGGCCACACTTGGACGTTTCCTCTTTAAGAATAAGTTAGTGACCATATCGTTTTTTTACTGCATGTTACATGTGACACAGTGATGCGCAGCGCTAAAGGAACAATCACTGCCACCTCATTCACTAGACATCTTAAGATTGATATCAACTGATTAAATAAAACTAGAGCATGAGAAACATGATACATAACTTTTAGAGAGTGTCTGGAATAGGTGTATGACAAAATGTAGTGTTATCAGCAATGCCTAAAACCTCTGAGCACGCAGACAAAACCATCCCCAGAGAAATCCAGTACAGGAAGTACAGGAAGCATGTCAGCTCCTGGCCCATTACAGATCTCTTTATTTTATTATCTCTCAGCAGATCTGTTTTATTACCACTGACAGCTACAAATGACCACTCGCTGTCATCACTCGCAGTTGTTACAGGCAGGATCTGGAGGAATTAGTGGAGATCATTTTAATGTTCGCAAATGGAAAAACTAATTGTTTTTTTAATGATTACATGTGCAGTAATGTCACATTTTACAACGGGTAGTTAATTTTTAATGCATTTAGCCTATTCGTTTTGTGAATTGCAAATGTTAAGTAGAGGCGTATTATATTGGTATTAGGGTTGGGCGATGTCTACCAAATTGGCATCGGACGATGCCTACAGTGAAACATCGCGATGGACGATGACATCGGGGGGCGGGGCGATGCGGGGACGGGGAATATCAGTTTGCTAGATGGCCATCTGCCAAAACATTAAAAACAATTATATCAGTGCTCCAGACTGCGACCAAAACCCATTTTGTGACCAGTTTTCAAGACAGCATGATTGTTTTTCACAAGTACTCACACATGT
Organism: Triplophysa rosa; assembly: GCF_024868665.1. Lineage (NCBI taxonomy): Eukaryota > Metazoa > Chordata > Actinopteri > Cypriniformes > Nemacheilidae > Triplophysa > Triplophysa rosa. Next base: position 14,334,782 of record NC_079893.1, on the reverse strand, counting down.
ACGACCTGCAAATTTGGAATTTCTTCCGGTTGTTATTTCATGTGGAAAGACGAGTAGATCGTGAGCCCACCAGTGTAGGCTGTGTGTGTGTGATAAGTTAACTGCGCGGGTCACGCGGCACTGATGTTTCCCGCTGCCATTGCGGACGCGCACAGTTCAGGTCATCATTGACAAGTTTACACACCCACAACGTGAGCGCATTACTATTCATGATTGTACACTTAAAGGTACAGTGCGGGATGTTTTGTATGATCTATTAACAGAAATGCAATATAACATACAAAACTGTGTCTTTAGATGTGTATAAAAACTTTACGTAATGAAAAGTTATGTTTTTATTACCTTAGAATAAACCAGTTGTATCTACATAGGGAGCGGGCCTATCTACATTGAATTTGTTATGTTGCGCAGCCATGTTTTGTACAGTAAGCTCTAACGGACAAACAGCTCTACAGAGCGCGTATGTTGGTCTTTGTGTGCGTTTTTAGATGCAGCTTGCGTCATCACTGAGTTGAAGACGCACAAAGTAGTAAGTCGTAGTACGGAGAGGAGGAGGAGTAGTCGTCGTCTAGCTGAAGCAACTGATTGTTCTGTCTTAGAAGTTTTGATAAAATGGAGGACCATGTGTATTGCGCACAAGAGCCGACAGAGCGTGAATCTCCGTCGTCAAAGAAGCGCAAACGTGATGCTGCCAGACAAATTAGAGACAAACGGCGGCAGAAATCCAGGATACACATCAGTGTATCTATTACCAGATGGAAGGCACTGTTGAAAGACAAATGTTTTCAAGGCGATGCCGAAGTTACCTGTTTTCTGCTAGACTGGTAAGATAATTCAACATTTTCAATGTTTCCACTTTTTCAATGTTTACCAAACAACTGTTTTGTTGAAACGGTAACATTAGCATTTTATACAAATGGCCATATAACCTCTGAATAATAATGTTTTTCCGTCCCTGCGGTACGTACTCCGGTTGTTCCTGACTTTACAAAGGGGTAGACAAACGTCTACTAACTTACACCTAACTGCCTATGTTGCTGTTAGATCAAACGCTTTGTACAGCGTTGCTATTTACGATTAGCTAACTTTAGTTACTTCACTACTCTCAGCGTGTACTAGATAGCACGCAAGAAATATATCTAATTATAGAATTGTAACAGTAACTTTCGCAATAGAATACATGTTAAATGATTAATTATGTTAATATATTGCCTTACCTTTGCAAAGAAACATCGTTGCTTGTATCACTGCTATCCGCTGTCTCAGTAGACGACATCTTTTTTTTACTGTTGCGGCCACCGTCGTAATTCGAAAGGGAGGGGTGGGCAAATGACTCAGAGATTCGTTGCAAAACTATAATACAACACTAGTGGCCGCTGATTTTCAAGAACTGTGCCTTTAATGTAAAAACTCATTGTTACATGTTGTATTTGCTAATATGTCTTCCTTTGAGAATTGTAAATTGTTAATATTGTTTATTCAATGCCTTTTTGTATGTAAACTTGTTTATTTATATGCTATTAATAAAAAAAATTAAAAAACGTGAGCGCATTACTACGATTCACTGTTTGCGTTCACTTTCTACATCCGTCTCTGTCTCGCGTACTATACACCGTGGATAAGCATGAATGGACGAGCTCGACACATGCGCAGAATGTCATACTGTGGACTCGGCTGTCAACATTTGTCTTGGGAATGTGCTGTACGCATACGCGGATGGGATGTGTGGATGACCGCGGACCCTCCTGATGACAAAAATTGCATCATGCAGGTGAATCACTATGCTGGTGTTCTGCCAATTTATGCTACCCTGTCAAATTTTACTACCTCCATTCAAAACAGGACTAACCCCTCCCCCAACCCAACCCTTATACCTAAGTTACCCCTCCCCCAACCCAATCACAACACGAGGGTAGCAAAATTCTGAGGGTAGCAAAATTCTATGGGTAGCATAAATTGACAGAGCACTGGCTGGCAGCCATCGGCCATGGACGATGTCATCGTCCATGTTATCAGAACGGAGACAAATTACATATCTTTGTTGTAAATACATAAACACATACATTTTTTAACACACTCCTCTCAAAACCCCAACTCTTCTCCACCACACCCCCCTAAATTCTGTGGACTCCTGCTACAGCCCATGTAAGCCCGTACATTATAGTGCCCCTGGGCTTCTGCAGTATGTTTTGGGTCTTTGCCTTGATGGAAGATTAATTGTCCCAGCGCTCCTGGAGATTGCAGCTTAATTAACTCCTGAATTTTTCTGCAGTTAGCTCTGTCTATTTTTTTAAATATATCTTTATGGTCATTGCTACAGAACAGCATCCCCAAAGCCTAATATTGTCACCACCCCTATTCCCTTTAGAAATGTTGTTCTCCGTGTGGTGTAATGTGATGTTAGATTTGCCTGACATATAGTGTAGCTCATTGCCAATGGTGCCCAAGGTTTTTTTATCTTGTGTTCCTGTGATGTTTTTTTCTTGACGTTTAATTAATGGCCTGTTATCTGCGGAACTTAATCTTTCATACTGTACTTGACATGCCATCTTGGAGGCCAGTCCATGTTTTTCTGATTCCTTCTGACTGGTATTTTCTTAAGAACTGTTGGTCTTATTGGTGTTTATTGGTGTTTTTGGTTTTATTGGAGTACTGTGAATGCATGCTTCTGTAGTCCAAACTCAAAGGGGAACTCTGCCGAAAAATGAATATTCTGCCATAATTTACTCACCCTCAAGTCGTTTGACAAGCCTAGGACATCCGTTTATCTTCGCAATGCAAATGAAGATAGTTTCGATGTGGTTCGGGAGTTTTCTGACTCCCGCCCATAGACAGCAACGCAACTGACTTTCAAAGCACAGAATGTCAGTCGTAATCTTAATTTGTGTTGCAAAGATGAACGGATGTCCTAGTCTTTTAATTTCCGGTACACATCCGCAAAGAATAGAGTACCTGCAGATTATTACTGATAACAAGCAAAAGAAATAACCAGTAAATTTAATTAGATAGCAAGTTAAAAGTATGTCTAGCCAGTATTATTTTGGTTACCAGTAGAAGAAGCGTTGCTTGGCTAAACTTAATGCAACAAAAGTTACACGACCCATTCAACAAATTGTTTATTTAATAAAATTAATATACAATCAAATTCAAGAAATTGTTTATTTAATATAATTTTTATACAATCAAATATTTATATAAACTAATGTTAATATAAATAAAATAAAATATACAGTAGTTACTGTATATTATTAGCCACTTGTCAGGCCGATCAACAAACAGACCGGAAGGTAACTTCGGGCCAGGACTGTGCATCTGATGAAACGTATTTTATAACGGCTTAGAACTCGGCTCAACCAATCAGAATCAAGGACCAGAACTGACCGTTTTATAACTTGGGTTATTACACAGCTCTCTGGAATACTTGATTCTGATTGGTCAACTGCTACATTCCAAGGTCTGTTATCCCCGGTAACAACTGCTAAAGCTAATAACAGACCGTTCAACCAGAGAATTTTGAAGGGTACTACACCTATATTTAAAGTTGCAATCCGTACCTTTTGCCTCTCTGTTGCCATCTCTGTTCGAAACTTAAAATTGCAGTTTCTTTATTTACTTTTCTTTGCATGTGTTGAAAAACAAATGATAATTTAATTTTTGTTTTTTTAAAGCAAAGTATTCCAGCTTTAGTGTATTACTCCGATGTCTCTTTTTTCATGCCAGGGTTGAAGTTGTTACAAATGAGCTACTTAAATATTTCAAATTATTATGTGTCCAATTATTTACTTAGTGGCAAGTAGCCCTGTAATAAGTGGGATATTATTTTCTACTTGTCAATATCTGAGCATTTTATGATAAAAGATCTTGTTTTTATGCCCTCAGAGTAAAAAAGCACATAAGAACAACATTATCCTGTCTGGGGTTGTCATAATGGTTAATTCATAAGTGTAAAAATATCCTAAAAATAATGTTTTTTTTTTTTTGAGCCACAGTTTGAATTTTTTATCTGGAAATAATTTCGGAATAATATTTTGGACATTACAAAATTTGAATATGTCCATAACACACTGCTGCCCTGGTCACGTTGAGACTTGCGGTGATTGTCGGTTCCAGTGATACAGGGAGACAGACAGATGAACTGTTGTCATGTACTTCAGCGTCAGATATCCACTCCTCCACTAATTATCCTGGTCCTTCTTCATTTTTAATAGCAAGCCAAGTGTGCGCATTTGCAATGTGGATGTGACATGACATGCGGCGTTCCAGCTGCACTGCAGACTCATTCACCTGCAAATGAACATACAGTCAGACATTTGTTTGGGCATTGATTATTCATGGACATATCTAGTATTAAGTAGGGTGAACACTTCTATATTGAATGTCTTAGGTTTTAATTAGCAAAATGTCTTCTCATTGGATGTTGAGGAGCTGTCCCTTGTCTCCTAAATGTGAAATGTGTTTTCAGGAGGCTGGCCACAAGCAGGGTAATCCATCTTTACCCCACTTGCATGCACACGAAGAGCAGCTGTCGGTGGACACTAGAACCACCAGAGACCTAAAGACACAGCAGGTACATCCAAAAATACAGTTTCACAAATACGCTTATATTGTAAATGTGAGACTTCATACTTAAATTAAATTAATTTTCTACAAAAGATGATTGTTTAGAAGAATGATTGGCCACAATTGGTAATTGGTCAATACCTTTATACAATGAAAATGTCCAAACAATACAATAAAGGTGATAAAAACTACAGCTGTGTCTAAAATATACAATGTTAAATTAAATATGGCTGCTGTCCTTCTGAAACCTCATATCTCCATATTTTGTGATTTTTATTTTTTGCCATAAATCATTGTTATTAGTCACTCTTTATGTTTGTTTTAATAGAAAGTTTGTGTCAGCTCTGTACTTTTTCAAACGTTTATATACATGTGTTGTCAGTGTTTTTCCATTTCCTGAAAAACAGTCAATTTGGACATCCAAGGTTTTTGAAGGACAGCGACAATGTTTTTTTTGTATTAACATCTTAACTGACCTCGTTGCAGTGCATTTTGTAATGCCTTTGACCTGGGTGCCCACTTATTAAAGGGAGACCTGTCACCCCCCCCAAGTTGTTCCACACCTATATACATTTCTTTGTTCTGATGAACACAGAGAAAGATATTTGGAAACATGTTATCAACTGACATTTCTGGGACATCATTGATTTCCATAGTAAATGATGCCTCAGAAATGTCAGTTGCTAACATTTTTCCAAATATCTTTTTTGTGTTCATCAGAACAAAGAAATGTATACAGATTTGGAACAACTTGAAGGTAAGAAAATGATGACAGATTTTTCATTTTTGGGTGGAGTACTCCTTTAAGTAAACAAGGTTTCAATTTTACATTTATAAGGCGCTAATGTTGTTACCTGTTACATTTTGCCAGGCTCCACACCCTCTTTAGTCAAAGTGTGAGCATATCAAAGTAGTCCTCCCATACAACTTTTTCTTTAAAGATAATATAATTTGACTTCCAAAGCCCTCACTACAGGATTCATGCTTGACTAAAACCTAGACGCACAGAAATTTCCCATCAGCCTGATCCTAATGTTTTTTTATACATTTTTTTAATATCACACCATAGAATGTTTTTAGAAGATCAAGTGGTGCAATGTATTACTTGTGAGGACTTAAACTCAAGCCTACGTGTACAGACATATTTTAGCTGGCGGCAGAGATTTTTTTTAAATAAGTTTGGTCATGTCTAGCTGACAGTGACCTACGTAATAAAAAAGCTCTTTTCTCAAACTGACATACTTGGCCTCCTCGTATCAAACATCACATTAATGCTGATAGTTTACTCTCCCTTTAACACACTTACAGTCATGACAGGGCCTGTAATCTGGAAAAGCACTTAACCATGTCACTCATGTGAGTCTATGCAGTACGAGAAGACTAATGCTATGCCACTAGTTTCCTGACTGTTGGGCCGTTTCTTTGTTCTCCATATTCAGCCATTATTGATTTCTTTTCCTTTAAGCTTCCATTTCACTCTTTTGCTAATCCTTGCTGACTTGAGGTCTTTGATATGTAGGACACTGTTGTTCCTGTGAATGCTGGGAATGTTAAGACTGGTTTTGGGACATGTGTCAGAGGAAGGTTCAGCTACAGTATGTCGGTAATGACATGATTGAACACTTCAATAGCCTGATCCATCTGGACTAAGAGCTCCAAGACAAGTGACTCGAGTTAGTTATATACGTCAGCAGCCTAGTGAAAAGCTAATCAGCTTTTAAAGGATCTTTTCGAGTCTCCGAAGAATGATTTTTCTGCAGTTTTTGATCTGCCCCCCGAAGATCTTGATTCCTCAACTGTAATGGTACGTCTGCCATTTCGTAGTTTTACTCTTTCACAGTTGATCCACCATCTGGCCTTTCTTCGCCAAGCAGACCGAGATTTTCTGGTTTAAGTACTTCAGAAAGAGCCCACTTCTTTCTATCTCTTTCTTCCTACTCTCTCTTTTCTTTCTCCCCAAAGTCTGCTTCTGTTGTCCTATCAAGTGTAACTCCGGGCCCTGATAGAGCAATTAAAGGCGCCTCCCTCCCCACCTTTGGTAATGAGGCCTGGCACGTTTCTCACTCTATAACCCTTTAGTCTCCCCTAATGGGACATCATTATTGTCAAAGAAACAATGTAAATGGAAATGAACATGCTCATTAGGTCCCTGCACAGAGAACCCTTTCGGCTGCATGCCGTGAGCACTCTTCCTCGCGATTCAGCCCGTGGCCCCAGTTAAGTTTCGGAGAGCGTGCGTGCCGCGGTTCGCGGGTTTGTGTGTGGGCCTGTCGCTCACTCCCTTTTTAAGAATTGCAAAATTGCCTGTAATATTGTTTAAAAGATGCCAGTTTATTTCTGTTGATTATCTCGATTTCCTTCTGTGTTTATCAGGGATCCACATCTTCGTCTCCAAGTGGCAGGAGCAGCGCTGACGGAACAGCCAGACAAGAGCAAAAGATTCAGCGACTGCAGGATTTGCTCGCGCTTAAGGTGAAGACTAAACACTGCCTTTTTTCTGCCTTTGCCATTCTCTTTGAAGACCTCTTAGGAGATTGATGTCCTTGCGTGAACATTTTAGCGACATTCCTCGCCTCCCCCCTGAGAGAGAGGTCTTTCCACCCTTGTGCCTGATGGCTCTATTATTACCAAACACAATTACAGCAGAGCTGAGTTAATGTCCTGTAGAAACAGTGCATGCAGGGTCTCATACACTGGCAGCCTTTCAGCTCATGGGTGAATGATAGTGTGTGTATTTGCATACGTGTGTACGGGTGTGTGTCTCAGCTGTAGCCTGGCAAAGTTTAGACATGAAGAAGCTCATGCCAGGTGGAGACTGCTGTTGTCCTCTGACCACTGCCCTCTACCTGACCTCAGTACTTCATCATCAGCGCGCGCACACACATCGACTGTCTGCAGAGGCAATGAGGCAGCAGGAGGGGAGACTGCTGAAGAACCCGTGCTCTTCGCTAACCAATCATCCATGTCTCTTTTTTGACTTTTCATGCCTCTTTCTTTCTCTTCTGCTCACGGATGCTCTCTCCCTCATTTTTCTTTAAGTCTCAGGTAAACTAATGTAGTCTATCCTTTTGTCTGTCAAAACTTTGTAAGTTTGTAACGCTCAGTGGCAGTCGGCGGTTCCAGCTGTGCAAAAGTCCTCACCCTCTGCACACGGAAGGAGGTTGTGCTGGCTCGTATCGATTTTGATGCCCAGGTGAATGTATGTGCGGGCGCTATAAACAGCCCCCGTATTCCACGGTGTCACTCAGACGTGAAATGTCGAGCACTCAATCTAAGCAGCCCTTCATTAGCGCTCTGCTTTGTTTTGCTTTGCCGTCTCATATTCGGTGTCTTTCTCTTTCAGTTTGGGTTTGAAGGCTGAATGTCCTCTTGTGAATTTCTGAGCAGTAAATCCATACTTGTCACATTGGCAGGCAGACTGGGGCTGGCTTGTTCTCTTTGTCCTTGTTAATAATAACAGGGTTCAGGGCCCTGCATTTCCCTCCCAGCAGGGCTGCCGTGTCATAGCAGCGGTAAACAAGCTTTCCTCCCTTTCAGAAAGCCTTTCGTCAAGTCTCCTGGCCCTGGCCACTCAAGCTGAAAGGTGCGCTTGCTGTCTCTGGCAGAGTTCGCCTCGGCTAAGGTCAGAATAATAGAGGGCCGTCTTGTCAGGAAAATCTATATGTTCACCCCTGAAAAGTCCCATGTAATCTTTGGTAAACCCCCGCCACCCCCCAATTTTTTTCTTCAAATAGCTATGAGGCAGAGACCAATATTTACGGACATTTGGGGAACGACCCAGCTCACTGAGGCATTTCTCCTGCTGGGGGGTTTAAGTGGTTAGAGAAGCCGGCCTTTTCCTATTGGCTGAAGGGGCGAAATGTCAGGCCACAGTAATGCTACAGGTGCCAGGTTGGCGTAGAAATGCTTATCAGTGCCTTTTTCCCAGAAGAAGCAATGACAAAACAGCTCTTGAAGTATATGAAGAGTTCCAGAGGGTTGTTTAACAAATCATGTAAATTTGACTTTTTCAACTTTTTTTGAATATTTTAAATGATTCATCAGTATAATCAACGCAAGAAAGACACAGGTGTAATAAAATGAAACATGATAATGTATAATTTATAATGCATGGCTTGAAAAGACCCGGGACGTGTATTATGTGCTTTTCTAGTGCGCAGCTGAATCCCGACTTTCTGTGTACTGCAGATACAACAATGGATAAGACGTTTGATTAACTTAATTGCTTTTTTAAATGCCAGCGGTTTTACAATTAATGAAGGAAGAATGAAGCAGTGATGGAAATTTATTGGTATGAATGTTTATTCATTCTGAAAGTTACAATCAGAATCATAAGTACTGTAATACAATGAAACCGTTGTAATGTAAAATATAAATACCAGCATTAAACATTACTTCTGAAAGCCCTATGAATAGTATTAGGTTTAAAAATAAAATGTTTATTTCAAAACACTGTAGTTACGACAGTATTGTAAGGTGCATTGAAAAGCCTTCTAATTTATGTTTGTGCAAAAATGTTTTCTCCTTTTTTGTCTTCATTGCTGTTTAGAATGTCGGGGATGTTTATATGATTTGAGCTAGCTTATTCTCTGAACCTCTATGGGAATCCCACATGACTCCATATGTGGGATTCCCACAGAGGTTTGTAAGGGAATATTCTGTGTCTAATTCAAATGAGCTGCACCACGCTTCCTTACTGGTTTACACAATGCCTTTCTAATTGGTCTGCATTGCCCAGATGAGTACGGTCCGCAAGTACACTCCGTCTGTACTGTCTAGGTGGGCACATTGCGTTGTCCATTTGGTTGTGCAGATAATTTACTTTTGCCATGCTGTTTAATCAGCTACTGCTATTTTGTCCCACTTTCAAAGCGTTTGGATTTTGGTGTTTCCCATATGCAATAGAAAATGGCAGCACATAATCAAAAAGAGTGGGCAATTTTGCAGTCGCACCGGTGCGACTTCTAACGAAATTTCGTTTCATTGGCATGAAAATCTAGAGCCCTGAGGAGTCATGAGAGTCAGGCCCAGTGCAGAAGGTCCTTAACAATCTGGAACATGCCACTGAGGGTACCTTAATGGGCAGGTTTGCTCATGGGAGCTGATGATTGTTGTGGGGGGGTTTTACTTGCGTCTTCTCATGGCTGTAAATCTAGAACCAGGATGTTGTTGGGTGTGTCTCAATCAGATCCTAGCTCCCTACGTTGTGAATCAGTATAGTGTGTACACGGGTTCGGGCACTGGTAAGGACCCTGGCTAGCGATGTGTGTTTATATTATATAAAATATAATAAACCTTTGTCTTTTCTAAAGTTCTTTTGCGTCTTATGATTTTTATTGAGTTGGCTCATGCAATTTCAGTTAGATGGCTTTATTAAAAAAACGCCATGTGATTTCCGGTTAGAGAACATAACGATCATCATTGCTCACTGGTTTTTACATTGCATTGTGGGAATTTTTAAGGAACGAACATTTCAGTGCGCTTAAAGGGTTTTAAAATGGCCTCCCTGATCGGTGCCCTGATTACTGAACAACGGAGCTGTTTTACTAACAAAGTTACAGTGATAGTTCACCCAAAAATGTAAATTCTGTCATCATTTACTCAGCCTCATGTCATCTCAAACCTGTGTGACTTTCGCAGATCACAACAGAAGATATTTTGAAGAAAGTTGGTAATCTAACAGCGGCGGCACCCATTCACTTCTATTGTATGGACACAAAACCAACGCAAGTGAATGGGTGACATCACTGTTCGTCAAACAAATCTCTTCAAAATATCTTGTTCTGTAGAAGAAAGAAAGCCACACAGGTTTGTAATGACAAGAGGGTGAGTAAATGATAAGAGAACTTTCATTTTTGGGTGAACTATCACTTTAAAAGGTGCATTGAGTTGTGACAGTCCCCTAACAGTTAGGGGGCAGTTGTGGCCTAATGGTTAGAGAGTCGGACTCATGACCAGAAGGTTGCCGGTTCGATTCCCAGGCCGGCGGGTAACAACTGAGGTGCCCTTGAGCAAGGCACCTTACCCCTACTTGCTCCCCGGGCGCTGTAGTGATAGCTGCCCACTGCTCCGGGGGTACGTGTGTTCACTACTCTCTGGATGGGTTAAATGCAGAGGTCACATTTCATTGCCTTGTACATGTGCAATGACAATAAATTGAATCTAAATCTAAAAAAAAAATCTAAATCTAACAGACTGAATGAGCAGACACAACCAATGCTTCCGGAAAGAAGCTTTACTATCGTCAGATAAAAACATCAGCCACTGTTCTCGGCAAACAACATCTGCCCAATGCTTTCAAGAAGCATCCTACATTCTTTTTTTAGAGTTCATCAATTTGTGTAGGTATTTATTGATTTTATTATGAGCACAAAACATCACTTCATCCCTAATGTGATCCCTAATGTGTTTGTGTCTCCTACCTCGCTGGCTGGAGGTTCAGAACAAAGTGTGTCCGTAAAGACATTATTATCCTCTCCTTATGAAGATATTGCAAGGTGGCTTTTCTATATTGGGGTTACACTCTTTTACATACAGTAGTACACCATTAGAACAATATCTTTAAAAAAAATACCTATACGTTATTTTCTTCTCAATCCGCTTTGTATATAAAATATCTTAAATGAGATTGATCTTTATTGTTAGTCTTCTTTTCTAAACACCATAGGACTCATTTATTTGTGAACTGCCCATTTGCATGTACACTGTATGCATATATGTTGAGTTTACTGACAGTTGGAAAAAAATTGAAAGGACACTATAATAGTGAATATAGTATACTGTACCCGCTGCACATTTTACAGACGCACCCCAATACTGCAGACCTCTGGTGTTATGTGTTGTATTGAGCGTATTTCTTCCACATCACTGAACATGTTCTATAAGACATGTCTTATCTGATGCCAAAAGTACTTCTTTTGTGCTAATACACAGAGGAGGAAGTAAGAGTCCAATGTAACCTTCAGAACACTTTGCACTCCAGCAGTTGAAAGGGACACTGCTGTGAAGTGGGCGGCCTGGGATGCCATCTGCCTGCTGTCCGCTACACTGTTTTGACACAATAAATCGCAAGAAAGATGGCCGTTCTGAAACTACTGGTAGAATTAGCGAAGGTCAACCATATCTTAATAGCTATTTTGATATTTCAACTCTTATTAGATGTTCGTGCTTATAGTAGAGCATCTGCAGATTTTTATTGCGCATATGTGAACCTGTTTTTATCCCCTGCAGATTAAAGAGAACGAGGATCTGAGAAGAGCCCACGCCAAACATCACGACCGTTTACGTGTCATTCAGACCAACTACAGGACAGTGACGAAGCAGCTGAAGGAAGCTGAAGACATGCACGACTTGTAAGTGCTTACTGTTTAAAAAGTCACCTTTGCATATTGAATACTATAAATGTTGTCATTAATTGTGTTTTCAGGGTATGACTACAGGCAATGGTCAGGTTAAAAAAAACGGTGTTTTTACAGTATGTTTTCTCTTGTCGTTTTTCCTTTAATCTCTATGAAATGCAGCACAGGCATTGCATCTTAAGAGAAGTGTGCTTCATCCTGAAAAGGCCAAGGTTACTGTGTATATCAGCGGAATAGCAAAAAAGAGAAAATCCGTGAAAAAGATTGAAAGAAAAGGTTTTGATTTCCTCCTCCGAGTCTTTGGTTTTAACCTAAACCCCTAGAAGCGGCAAAATGTCATAACAATTTCCCCAACCCCCTTAACATTTTCCCCTTTCTTTTTCACGAGCCTTTTAAACATATCTAATGGAAGCGTATGTTGAGTATCCACATGGGATGCAAGTGTTGACCTTGTCAGCTTTGCTCTCTTTGGGTTAATTAAAGAAAACAGCAGTGCAATGTGATCCCGTGTGAAAGGAGTGTGAATTTACCCACCTCTGCTGTGTGTGTGTATGTGTGTGTGTTCGATTGTAAGAGAAAGAGTCTCTGATAATCTCCTCGCTCTTTTTAGTTTTGAAGAGAAAAATAACACTTACTTTCCTGAAGAGCTCTTGTTTTATTAAGCTCTCCAATCTGTTGTTATTCGGACATTTATATTCCAAACAGAGCTTGATATTTACCCACCCATTGCTAAGGCCAGCTGCCTACTTAGTAACCCAAAACACATCGATAATGATAGGGGATGTCACAACTATCGACTGTTGATGCTGAAATTTTGCCACCTCTCACTCACTGCTTAGATGCGGAAGAGGGTGATCGGTTAAACAAGTTCCTCTGACCTTTCTCACCGATTCCCTGTCATGTATTGCAATGCATCATTATGACAGCCAATCAACGCAAAGCCTGCCTGCATAAGAACAATAGCACAGTGTGAACGTATCACCGTAGACAACAATATGTGTCCTCGTGCAAATATGTGCCTATCAAAAAGTTTAGAGCAGGTCACCGAAAAATTGCTAGTGCCAAATAAGCGGGCCTGTTTCATTTACCCGCTGTTTGCGCTAGTTTTTCGAACAATTATGCAAATAAGGCTGATGTCTGAAAATCAGTTAGCTAGCCACCATCTTCAGGCTGCAGAACTATTACTGATGGTCTGGTCTGGATATACTGGAGCAGTTAGCATTATTACGTATATATTAGCAGGAGCGAAAATGGACCCCAGCAGGAGTTTCGGCTCTCCGCTGCAGACTAACATCTCATTAGAATGCCGCAGCCCTGTGTAACTCGCCACGTCACTCATGATTTTCTCTAGCACTATTAGGAAAGCGCAAAAACATACACTCTTTTCCTCCAGAAGGAATTTTCCTATTTCTAAATCAGACTGGGAGCACTGGGATGAGTAAATAAAATTAAAACTTATTAAAACATCCGCACGCTGATCAAAGTTGCACTCATAAACAGATTCTCCGAATGAAAGCAATTAGCCACTGCCTTTCCGAAAAGTTCTCGCAGTTTACTTCTCGGCCATGTAATGAAGCGAGATGTGTAGAGAAGGTGAAGCGGGCTTGAGGGGAATGGAGATGCCTTTTCTCTGAGCTCTAGTTTGCGATTATGTCCTTCAGGAGACCATTCACAGCCTAAACACTGAATTTCACAACGGATTAAGACAGAAGATCTCAGGGCTGCTGCTTGTTAAGCTGTTAGGTGAGATGTGGCTTCTGAGGGGGAATGTTTTCACATGATGTAGGGCTGCTCCCAAAGTACCCAGAGGGATTGTGCTCTACCGTAAGTTCAAGGACGTTATGAGGGGAAAGGATCTTTGGATCTGTGGGTTTAAATAGTATTTGTGATGTTGAGTTGTGCTACTTGTGCAGTTTTGTAGTGTGTGGAAGGGACTGCGTAAACTGAGAGACCTTTTGTTGTTTGGTTTTTATTGTAGTGTAAAAGCAAAGAGCTAGCAAAAACACTATTAAATAACTACAAACAAAGTAACTTTTAAGAATCTCATTTTGCATAATCTTTCTTTTTTTGTGAATTAATCAATTTATGAGTGTGTAATGGGAACAACTTTGGGCTAAACAAACACTGATGGGTCCATTTTCTTACCATTACAATGATGTATCAATGAAATCGCTAAGACAAATATATAATCAAATATAATCAAGCCACGGAAAAACTTAAAAGACCATTTCAGAGACCCTTTTCCTGATTTTAAGAATTTACTATTTATAGGTATGTGTTTAGGTAAAATGATCATTTTTGTTTCATTTTGTGAACTACTAACAATATTTCTCCCAAATGTCATATAAAAATGTTGTTTCTATTTGCATTTATTTGCAAAAAATGAAAACGGGTCAAAATGACAGAAAAGATGCTCTGTATTTCTTTCAGACTTCAAATACTGCAAAGAAAACATGTTCATATTCACTTTTAAGCAATACTACAGTAATATTTGTACATGTATTTTTTAACCTCGATTTTCATCACAGTTTTCATGCGTGAAACGCATGTTCTTTAACATTGTTGTTGGATGACTTTGTCACTCCTGAGATTTGATTTCATTGAAATTCAACAGACAAATGCTGATTTGAAATGAAAATTTGGAGCGGTCTCTTAATTTTTTTACGTGGGTGTTTATGCTTTATAGGAATAGTTCACCCAAAAATGAAAATTCTGTCATCATTTAGTCTATTCAAAACCTTCTGCAGAACACAGAAGATATTTTTAACAATGTTGATCATCAAACCATGGTGGTGTCCATTGACGTCTATTGTGCCTATACAACGTTGTCCGAACGTTGTTTGATTAACAACATTCTTCAAAATATCTTTTGTGTTCTGTAGAAAAGAAAGTTATACAGGTTTGAAAGGACAAGAGGGTGAGTAAATAATGTCATTTTTTGGTCAACTATCCCTTTAAAGACTAAAAAATACATGGCATCATTTCAATCACAAGTGATCATTTGAGGGAGAAAATAGCTTTTGAAATGGCAGACTCACTTGGAGTCCACTGGCTAATGAAGTAAATAGTTTAAATATGTTTATTTGTGTTGTGTTAAACTTGTGTAGGCTAAGAGGCAAGACACGACTACAGCAGGACAGCGATGAACTGTGGAACGAGCTGGTGCTCTGTAAGGAAGAAAACAAGAAGCTTCTCGTTGACAAGTAAGTGTGTGTCGTTTTGTCAGGTCCTGTTGAGCTGTCAGCCAGTGTATCACAGTGTCCTTTTTATCTAGCCATTTTTAGCACCCGGCAGGATTCCACACAAGATCATTAGCTTTCCTTCGACTGTGAATTCACATTTCAAAATAACATCACAATGACACTGCCGTGCTGTGTATGTGTAACTTTTGTGTGTGTTTTTTGCACATGTTTTTAGTAGGTACTAATAGGAATGGCTGAACTTAGATGACTGCAACTGTGTTGACGTATATTGAACCCATTGTACAAGAAATTAAATCTGTCCTGTGAATGTGAAGTGTTACACGATGTTGACTAGAAAATGAATTTTCAGAAAGGAATTTCTTTTTTTTAAGCCACCTAATGAAAACAAGACTCGCGTGCAGATGCTCGGTGTAGCTACAGATATTTATAGCAGCTAAATACACTGACATTCCTGTCTTGAGGTTCGCTCCCTTGAGATTTTCAGGGGGTACATTCAATGACAGTCCATGTGCGTGTGTGTGTTAATTACTGCTGATCTCGTCTGCTGGAGTTGTCGCGCTTCATTAGGCCGCCTTGGCCCTCTCCTTGCCAGGCCTCATTTGGCTCATCCTTTGCTGAGGGGTCTAACCCTGGCAGCCAGCGTGGCCTGGCCCTCCCCTGCTTGATCTCTACCCCCGACTCGCTCGTACAGGAGGGCTCACTCTTTTCTTGCCCCCACCTAGCCCATTGCCTGTCCTCCTAATCCCAGCTGAGCTCATTATGATGTAGCCTGGCTGCCTTGCTCCCTCTCTCTGAGCCTGAGCTGTCCAAGCTAATTACAGGCTAGCAGCCAACACTCCCTGTTAAGGGCCTTCTGCTGCGGCACTCGTACTGCTTGGAAGTGACCTGCGAGGAGCACGAGGGAGCTGCTCTCTTTCCAGCCACGCAGCACCTGTCCTTCGGGGTTAGCCATGATCCCTGTCATGCTCATTGCAGCGAGCGCTAAGTAAACTTGGGCCGGCCAAACTCATGCTTTCAGGAGAGAAAAAAGGAAGGGGAAAAAAGCCGTACGATGTCGGGTTGGGGGGTGTCTTTGATCTCCACTTGCCCGAGACGAACATTACGACTGTCTGTGTGATTGCGGAAGCACGGGCCCCGTACGCGCTCTCCTCTTTTCTTCCTTTTTCCGACTTCGTTTGCACTTAACCTTGCTTTATTTATTGTTTGCAGCAAGAGGAGCGTGTCAGAAAGCTCGAGGTGTAATTAAGCTTCGCTTCTTTATCAAGCTGTTATGCAGGGCGGCAAGCTAAATAACTGTTGATGGCCAACAATTAAGGATGGGCCGCGGCAACGCGTACGCGCTGGAAGAAAATGGCAAGCTGCCATTTTACTGACCATATTAGGATGATTGTGCTTGTGAAGGTTGCACTCATAAGTGTTGCAATGATCTGCTAATGGTTAATTACCTTATTGCGGCCTGTAGTTTTCGGCCTTCTTAATTGCCAGCGTATGCTGCTACGGAGCAGCGGTGGGCCGCACTCGGATTTTCAAGTGCTTCTCACAGTCAGAAGCTCTCCTTCACATTCTGCCCGTTCAAGGGGACAAGGAGTCCAAATGGACTTACTCTCCGTATTTGTGCGGAGAGCGCTGCACAATGTCGCTTATCATGAAAGCACAAAAACCTTGATCATTACCATCTGACTGTATTTGTGTGCACATTTCGACGCAGATCTTTTTCTTCGCCCCAGGGACATATGTGCAGACTGTTAATAGCAAATTAAAACCAGCATGAAGGCACCCATGAATGCCCGTGTTTAATAACAGCGAGCCCATCCGCACCCATGGTCAAGAACAGGTCCGGATTGCACTCCGGAGAGAAATTTCAATTTCAATTGAGCAATTCAGTCCATTGCTGGGGCAAATAAAACTGAGTGCCGGCTGCATTGAGATTAAAATATCTTGTTTTGTAGCGATGCAAGAGCGCATTTACTGTGGTATCATTTGCACTGTGAACATCCCCCCATTTGTAATCTACCCCCGCCCCCGGTGCTTTTTTTCCACTTGCTCTTTCTTCCTCATTATGCATCTGTCTGTGCTGGAGATGTCCGCACTTGTTAATTGTTGCTTAGGGTCTGTGGGTAAAAAGAGCCAGGAATTATTTAGGCCTCATAAACAGAATAAACAGCCCTTAGACAGTGATAGCTACACTCAAACGACATCAAAGTATAAATTACCCAGCCATTAAGATGGAAAAAAGCCTTTGAGATGATTTACGCTGCTCGCCCTCCACTGAGAGTGACCATTACAGGCATGATCCCCGACTTTGACTTTAATGAAGTTTAATAAAGTTTACCCTTCTCGTGCTGCTGTTTTTTGCTTTTCATCTTGATTGCTATAAGGTATTAGGAGTAATGAGTGTCTTTTTGCCCTGGGTCCCAGACAGAGAGACAGAAATGGAAGAACGTTTAAAGTCAGAATGCTTGATGTCTGTTTTGAAGACTAGCACAACTTTTGCCCCCTCCATTAATTATTTGTTTGATTAATGATGCCCTAAAATATGCAGCTCACTATTCAAGGCTCAAATGTTTTGCTGCACCATTTAGCTCAATCGTTTAGAATAGGAAAATGTAATGTCTTTCTGCGTGCATTTTAGCTAGATTAAGCACATTTAAACATAGTATATTTAAAGGGGTCATATGGCGCGAATACACACTGTAAAAAGGTTACTGTAAAAGTGTTTACAGTAAACCGTTTACAGTGTTTACTGTAATGTCTTTTCACAGTAATACCACTATCTACTGTATTTCATTTACAGTACTAGAATTTATTTCCTAGTACAGAATCAGGATTTTTTTTACGATTTGGGTTTAACTTTAAACAAAATACATTTTCTACCTGTAAAAAAACGATCTATAATTCACAAGTTGCAATAAAGTTGAAGAAACAGGTCTACTCACAGCAGTTGAAGTTTTATTTTAAACAGAATTTCATTTAAAACTACTCAGAAAACCAGGGAACAAAACAACAAACAATGCATTGAGAACTGACAAAAAAAATGAAGCAAACATGGTTAAAAACATACAAACCACATTTGACCAATGCCTATCTACAGGTTGTTGTTAAAATGTCATAGGTCAAAGAGCATACGGGTCACATGACCATAAACATGCCTGATGCAGTATGTCCAAAATGTAATAATACTACTCCCACAAAAACTATATAGAACATACTGTTTTAATGGTAGATAGGTAGGTACTTAATTTAAATCAGTACATACTGTCGCAGTATGCAGTTTGGACAGCATAGGTCACAGAACTCAAATCAAACAGCAAAAAAAAACATGTTTGTTTTGTTTGTAGCGTTATCGTCAGTAGTGCTTTATTTCATTACTCAACAAGCTCGTTGATAGATGCCACAAGGATTCAGGCTGGTGATTTTTCTTCTGTGTCTGGCTGATATGTGATTTTGATTGGCATTTGGTGCTATCAGGGTGTGTTCTCAGAATGAACCTGAAAAAACACATTATTTAAGCATTATTTATAAACTGAATTTACATTACAATATTTGCATTACTGCTAAATGTATAAATATCAATATTTATAAACTGTTTATGAATGAAAAATGAATAAAATGAAGACACAATATTTTTAAAATACATTTAATTCCTAAATATTTAGGGAAATCCAGACCAAAATCTAACTGTTGAGTCAGGGCAGAGATTCAACTGACAGCTTTCAATTTCAGTATAATTTACAGTAACACTGCTCAAGTGTTTTAACAGTTAAAGGGATAGTTCACCCAATAACGAATTACATTACACCATTTAATCACTGTCTTGTCATTTCAAACCTTTATGACTTTCTTTCTTCAGCAGAACACAAAAGAAGATGAAGAATTTTGGTGAAACAAAACCATATGCCCCCATTGACTTCTATTGTATGGACACAAAACTGAAGTCAATGAGGACCAACAGTTCCCTTTCTGTCGGTCTCTCGACGTTGTGTCGAACCGACAGAATGGGGTTTGTCTTGAGAACCTATCATCTTCTGAGTATTTAGGAAAGGCCAATGAAAATTGGCGAATGAAATTTGCATGCCGGGCTCCTCCCCGGATGTCCGGGTATAAGAGGGAAGCCGGCGTGCTCATTCATTCACCTTTTGTTCTTCAGAGCGTACACATCTGATGAGCTTCTCTACGATCTTTGGTGATCATTTTTCTGCTGGAATCTACGACGTGGACAGCGGACGGTCCCTTCCTGCAGTGACTCTCCCCTGGGCGTCTCGGCAGTTCCGGAGGTGTTCGAGCAAATTTCCTTTCTAAAAGAGAAAAGTGCAACACACTCATCGAGGAGGGGGACGGACACGATGCGTGCTTCCAGTACGCTGGGGCAGACGTTGTGGATACGTCCTGCCCGCACTGCGGGCGGTGATGATTCAGACGTTGCGTCACGGGTGGCTGTGTTCCCACGGGACTCAGCCACCACCTCGTTTGCTCCCCGTTCCGTGGCGGCAGGACTACGGCCCTGCCGTCCGCTATGGCAAGCAGCGAGGGTGATATGAGGATTACTGTGAGTGATAATCCGCCAGCCACTGGCTCACGGACCGTTCGCACCTCGTCTCGCTCGTCTGACCATTCCCCAGAAGACGGTCCGCCGTCTTATTCCTCAATCACGTATTCGGACACGATGCGTGATGATAAGATGTCTCTTGCAGCATCGGGGAGTGACGTACTGCCATCCGACGATTCCACGGGCTCCCTCCCTCGGGTCGAGCCCAGGAAGAAGCGGACGTCGAAATGTCAGCCATGCTTTCCCGGGCCGCCGTGAGTGTTGGGTTGCAGTGCCCGCACTGCCTTTCCCGGCGCTCGCGGCTGGCTACATGGTGCCTCGGGTTTGAGCGCGGCTCCAAGCCGCACCCGCCCCCGCCCCCAGTGCCGTGTTTACCGGAAGTGCATGAGAACTTAGTAAGACCTGGAACGCCCCTTTCCGGCACGTTTCACGTCAAACAAAGTTCTGTCACCCTCTCTTCCCTCGAGGTTGAGACAGCTGGAGGATACGTTGTTGTCCCCCAGGTGGAGTATGCCGCCGCGGTGCACTCGTGCCCATAGGCGGCGGCCACCTGGGGGGGGGCTCGACCTAGACTCCCGTCCAAAGCATGTGGTGTCTCGGCATCTCTGGTGTCGAGAGCTTACATTGCGGCGGACCAAGCTGCCTCCTCTCTCCACGCTATGGCTCCTGCCAGGCCAGGGCGTTGAGAGAGCTCCACGAGGGTAAGACCGACCCAGTGCTTATGCAGGAACTCCGCACCGCCACCGACCTCGCTCCACGGGCGACCAAGGTGACCACGCGGGCCCTGGGTCGGACGATGTCCACACTTGTGGTCCATGAGAAACTCCTCTGGCAGATCCTTGCGTAGATGATTAACGCCGAGAAGGTCCGCTTTCTCGATGCACCCGTCTCGCAAGGGGGGGCTGGTTGGTGTTACTGTCGAGCCGCAGCGGCCCCGCTCACCCCCGCCCGTCGGGGGGCACGAGACCCGCACGCGGCCTCCCCCGGAGGGTTCTCGACAGTAAAGAAGCAGTCCTCCGTGCCACGCCTCGGCCGTCGAGTCCCGTGCACTGTCTGCTTCCCAGCAGCCATGGTCCTCTTCGACGCCATCCAGCTCTGGCGCCCCCCACTCAGGCAGCCCCCCCTGGAGGAGACAGCGAAGAGGAGATCATCGCCCCATCAGCAGCCACGGTGAAGCGGCCCTCATGGGAAGACCTCAGGGGGATCGAGGCTACCATTGGGCCCGACCCCAGCCACATCGCTGGGAAGTCGGATAGGGATGGATCCTGCCCCGTCTCTCCATCTGCTGGCCCCCTCCAGGGGGCTAGCGCCCACTTACTGTCAAAAAAGGAGAGTTTCCTCTCTCTCTGGGTTATCACAGCCGCTCCCACCCTCTGCACGACGGTGAATGGCAAACTCGACGTTGCGTCATGGCAAAGTGCAATGTCGAGTATAAACACCAGCCTTTCTGTCAGACAGTGCGTTGAGCTGCGCAGTCGCCAGGCAGGAAAAACAGCAGAGCCAATCTCCTCCCCGGGGGACCTCCCCCGGCAAGGAATCCGTACTGCTAGCCATCGAACCACCCCCCGGGGGGACGATGAAAAAGATCGTACCTTTAGTCCCTGTCTCATTCTGGGAGCCTGTCCGGCTTCCCAGACTGTCAGGCTGGCTAAAGAAGACGATCCGTCTCGGCTACGCCATCCAGTCGCCTCACGCCCGCCAAGTTTCAGGGCATCCGATATACCTCAGTCAGAGGCTAGGATGTTCCCGTACTTCGGGCCGAGGTCGCCACCCTTCTGGTGAAGGGAGTGATCGAGCCCGTCTCACCAGCCGAGATGTTCAACGGGTTTTACAGCCTGTACTTCATTGTCCCCAAGAAAGGCAGGGGGTTGCGCCCTATCTTGGGTCTGTGTGTTCTGAACAGGCACCTACACAATAGCTGCTCACGCAGAAGCGCATCCTGACGTCCGTCAGGTGTCAGGACTGGTTCATGGCAATCGACATGAAGGACGTGTACTTCATGTCTCGATCCTCCCTCGACATCGGCCGTTCCGACGGTTCGTGTTCGAGGGACGGGCATATCAGTACAGGCTCCTCCCCTTCGGTCTGTCCCTGTCTCCACGAGTCTTTACGAAGGTCGTGGAAGCCACCCCCCTTCCCCTCAGGGAAGGAGGTGTGCGGGTACTAAACTATCTCGACGACTGGCTCAGTTTGGCGCACTCTCGAGATCTGTTGTGTATACACAGGGACCTGGTGCTCCGGCACCTAGATCGGTGGGGCTACAGGTCAACTGAGAAGAGCAAGCTCTCCCCGGAGAGCATCCTCTTTCCCGGTAGGGAACTCGACTCTGTCCTCATGAGCGGTCCCGCTCACCCCCCGCGGGGGGCGCGAGATCCGCGATGAGGAAGCACGCACCCACGCGGCCTCCAAGAGCCAGTGCGACTGACTACAGAGCGCGCCCGATCAGTTTTGAACTGCCTGAAGCTTTCCGACAGTCAGCGGTCCCCCTGAAACAATTTCAGATGCTCCTGGGATACATGGCATCCTCGGCGGGGGTGGTCCCCCTCGTGTCGATGCACATACGACCGCTCCAACACTGGCTACAGAGTCAAGTTCCTTGGAGAGCGTGGCACATCGGCAGCAGGCGTATGGTGACACGCTTTTCTGCCGACATACCCTAACCCCCTGGTCTCCATGACCTCCTTGGGGTTGGGGTGCCGTGTGCAACGGGCAAGCAGTGTCGGGGCGGTCGACAGGCCCCCGCCTGCATTGGCATTTCAACTGCCTAGAGTTGTTGATTGTGCTACTTGCATTGAGGAGGTTACTACCTCTCGTGCAGGGCAAGCACGTGCTGGTCCGGTCTAACAGCACAGCTGCTGTGGCATATATCATTGGATTAGCTCACGGCAGCTAACATGACTCGCCCGGCGCCTCCTCCTCTGGAGTCAGCAGGTGATCAGTTCCCTGCGAGCCACACACATCCCAGGCGTCCTGAACCAGACAGCTGATGCGCTCTCTCGTCAGTCGATGCCTCGCGGAGAGTAGCGACTCCATCCCCGCGCAGCCGGCTCATTTGGGAGAGGTTCGGCCAGGCACAGGTGGTCCTGTTGCCTCCCCGGACTCCACCCATTGTCCGCTTTGGTACTCCGAGGAAACCCTTGGCACGGATGCCCTTGCGCACAGCTGGCCGCGGGACAAGCGGAAGTACGCTTCCCCCCAGTGAGCCTCAGTGCACAGGTCCTGTGCAAGGCCAGGGAAAAGGAGCATCAATTTGTACTAGTTACGCCCCCTTTGGCCTAACCAGGACTTGGTTCTCGGAGCTAAGGCTCTGACAACAACTCCCCCCTGGCCGCTCCCCCTGGCGAACTGCTTCCCCAGGGGAAGGCGCACGTTACGGCATCCCAGGCAGAACCTGGTCTCCATGTCTGGACAGGACGAGGAGATCCTGAGTGACCCACCCCCGGTCTGGTTGGGACGTCACTCAGGCTAGTGCTCCGGCCACTGGGCGGCTATACGCCCATAGGTGGCGCCTCTTCTCGTCCTGGTGCTCTTCTTGGCGAGAAGACCCGCAGAGTTGCTCGGTCGGGTACGAGCTGTCCCGTCCTCAAGAGAGACTGGGGAGTAACCTCTCCCCCTCCACACTGGGAATGTATGTAGCCGCTACGGCCGCTCATCATGACCCAAGTGCTCTGCCTCTGGGACAGCACGACCTGGTCATTAGGTTCCTAAGGGGCGCGAGAGGGTGACCACCTCACCAGTGCTCCGTACCCTCTTGCGACCTAGGTGGCGGGCCTCAAGAGGCCCCGCCCCCTTCGAGCCTCTCGGGATTGCCGCTCTTTCTCAGTCTTGATAAAGACGGCTTTCCGCATGGCGCTCACCTCCAAGAGGGTAGGGGATCTACAAGCACCCTCCGTGTCCACAGATTGCCTAGAACTCAAGGCCGGGATTCTCACGTTATCTTGAGACCCCGCCCCGGCTACGTGCCCAAGGTTCCCACCACTCTCCCTAGAGACCAGGTGGTGAACCTGCAGGCGCTCCCCGCCGGGGAGGAAGACCCAACCTATCCGTGTTGTGTCCAGTACGCGCACGGCGACTCTACTTGGACCGCACGCAGAGCCCAGAAGCTCTGAGCAGCTCTTTGTGTGTTTCGGAGGTCAGCAGGAGGGCTGTCTCCAAACAGAGGCTGGCGCACTGGATCGTGGATGCCCTCGTTAGGGCATACCGTTCTCAATTCTCCCCTGCCCGTTGGGAGTGAGGCACACCCCTCATGGGCACTGGCTCAGGGCGCCTCTCTGGCAGACATCTGCAGAGCTGCGGGTTGGGCTATTACAACCAACTATGAGGTTGTAATACCTACGCGAGGAACCTGTGTCAGCCCGCATCCTGGCAAGGTGTGGGACCGGCAG
>NC_079893.1:14186096-14310630 GCF_024868665.1 Triplophysa rosa | reverse complement strand
GTGTGAGAAATTTGAACAGCGCCTCTGTAGGCGGGAAGTGGTACTGCAATGCATACACACTCGCGCCATATTACACACAATTCCCCGCCATCTCATGCAATTGCGGGAAAACGTCACTAGCATTGAAGATCATGGAGCGTGTTGGCGCGTTTGGGAGCAGTTAGTGCGGAGCTGCAATAAAAAAGTAAGTCCTTCGTATTTTATATTGTACATTTATTAAATTCAAGACGGGGCCATGTTTTAGTTAAATTGTGCCCACTATTTAACATAATTAAAACAAGACGTTAGTACAAGGTGTGCTCGATTTAACTAGACGAAGGAGAGAATTAGTCGGAATTACTATGACGTGGGCACAAATTAACCAGCATGTTAATTAATAAGCACGATTGAACTAAACGTGTGAATTATTCAGTCGTGTGAATGAGTTGTTATATTTTACCAAGAGCCACGTGTCTGATAACCCTGTGTTCATTTAAACTGTAAATGTGGATGAATGTTCTCTCGTGTGTCGAAGCAAAATGCTAACTTCTGATAATGGTTGGAATGGCCCCACTTTTTAACCAAAGCTTTCGTGCACAGCCGGCCTTGATCTCTCCCAGGTTCATGAAGCAATCATCTGTGAAATGCGCTGCACAAACTTGAACATTCAGATTGTACTTTTCTGGAACAGTGTTGTAAATAAAATGTAACCATTCGTTTTTAGTTGTCTCATCTTTTGGCATGGCAAACAAAGAGTCTTTCTATTCGCAACGAAACACACAGTGTCTCTGTGACATGGCTGCGGCGGTGACGACATAATGAGATTTACAAGTACACCTACCTCACTTGCGTTTAGATTTGGGCGATTTTAAGTCAAATCATGTTACGAAGTGATGTACATTCGTAGGGGTGTGGTTACACGAGGCGTTTCAGGCAGGTCTGGGTTAGCATTCGCTTTTAGATAGAATGCATCTTTTGTTCCGACACTTTAATTTGAGCAATTTTACGTGTCTAATACATCCACAGGAAAACACGTATTTCCGCCATATGACCCCTTTAATTTCAGCATATAAGGGCTGATTATTCTCTTACATGTCTCATTTATATATCAGCTCTTCCGGTGCCAGCTGCATATAATTAGTTGAATAGTTACTAAAGAAGTAGTAGTAGTTGCCCTAGTAAAAAAACAATTAATTTAAAATGCATTTACTTCATACTAAGTATAGTTTAAATGTATTAACATATTTACTGACATGACTTACCGATATATACTTACAATCAGGCACGTGCAGAGGGGGGTGCTTTGGGGGCTTGAACCCAGGCCCATTTTATTCCTCTTGAGAAAGTGCCCTTTTTCTGGGATTTTTTTGTAAATTATGGATATATATATGAATGTGTACGCGTATGTGTTTCTGTTTGCGCACAGCTTTCCTTGTCAAACAATTAGAAAATGTCAGGTCAGGTCGGGAAATGTTGAGAGTTCCGATGCCTTTCTCCCATCTGCGTCTCCACGCAAGCGCGCAGCTGCACATAGCGCGCACGCGCAGCACAGCTGTGTGTGTAGCACGTTTGGCACATCAGGCAGAGATTGGCACATCAGGCAGAGAGCCGCAGAAATGAAGCCCTCCCTCCTTTCCAGTAGCGTTTGTTTTGGTGTGGAGGTGAGTGGTGATGAACAGACTAGCTACATGTGCTTTCGAATTCACACCTAATTATCCAAAACACAAACTGCAAATGTTGTTTTGCTAACATCCATCACTTATGAGCTAATGAGTAAGCTAATAGCTAAAGTTTCCCTAAGGCTGAGGCAGTATATCATTGGCATACATGCTAACTTGATGGAGAAACGACAGCCGAACACAGTCAAATTAATAACGTCATCAGAATCGCCTCATTGATATGTAAACCAGGCATTAAGTAATTAAAATGTGCTAACTTGCATACATTTGTCAGGCAATTCAGATGAACAGGATAAACAAAATAGGCCTAACTAAAGCTTACCACCAGTTATTAGTTAATATGACTTACATCAAGAGTCTTTTCCCTTGAAATGTTATGTTTACATATGCAGATATATATGCAGCTTGTTTTGGGTTAATTTAGAAGAAATCTACAGAAGCAAACAGATGAGGGTATAGAAGGCTTAAAACAAACAACTTAATGTGTATTTTGGAAATTTCCTTTCCATTAGAGCAAAAGAAGACATGAAAGCAAAATAGACCAACATCTCAAAATTGAACAGTACATTAAAGAGTACATTCCTCAATATTTTTAAGGGCTTATTTTGGTTTATGGAGTGTCCGACAACAAGTTTATGTACATACATGATGTAAAAATACTATTATTTCGTAATAATAAGCAGTTTTTATACCTTACTTCTTGACTGACTCTCAAATGATTCGTTCCGCGATTCATCTGTGTAATCTCCGCCTTTCCGCCAGCGTAGTCTGATCTGATTGGTCAGATAGTGTAGTCTGCTGTGATTGGTCAGATGGTCTAGTCTGCTGTGATTGGTCAAATGGTCTAGTCTGCTGTGATTGGTCAAACGCGTTCAGCATGTGTCGCAAATGGACCGCCTATCATTACTGCTGTATTACGGTTTGCAGGTGGTTGGATATTAACAGTGTATAGAGAGAGATGGCGTCGATTTTACCTTACCAGTTCGAGCCCGAGTCTGACGAATCATTCTTTAATCCTTATACAGATGCCAGTAAGAAAAAGGACTGTTTTAGACACTTCTCTTGTAACAGTTAGTTATCACGGCATACAGTGTAAGGTGTTCGTATCTTCAGATGTTATTATAACTATAGTACACCACGCAGTTCTTGAAATAAAGACTTTGCGAGTTAATATGGTTGAACACTTACATTAGCGCAACGAGTTTATAGCTAACGTTAGGTAAACAAACAGTAACAACCCCAAAAATAACGGTAACGTTAGCTAAACACAGACATGAGATAACGTCACACAAATTTAATTTTAAGTAAAGACAAAAATAAAGAGTCACACTTACAGGTTGTGATTCGGTGGAGCTTACAGGTCCAAATAAAGTTGGTATTGCAACA
Organism: Triplophysa rosa; assembly: GCF_024868665.1. Classification (NCBI taxonomy): domain Eukaryota; kingdom Metazoa; phylum Chordata; class Actinopteri; order Cypriniformes; family Nemacheilidae; genus Triplophysa; species Triplophysa rosa. Next base: position 14,307,586 of record NC_079893.1, on the reverse strand, counting down.
TCTTTTAAGGAAAGACGTTTAATGTATCCTGCAGTAAAGGCGCCAAGATTGATGAAGCAATCTTCGGTAAAATGACGCGCGCAAAGTAAAACGTTCGGTTTATACTCCTATGGTGTCGTTTGAAAAATAGTATTATTATTAATAGTATTTTTTGCAGTGTGTTTTAATTATTCTTGCAGGTTTTTGTCCTGTAAAATAACAAATTAGCACCTACTGCCTTTTTCAGTTTAGTGTGAAGTTCATTGTTGGTGTCCCAATAACACCAAAATTATTGGCTTGTCCAAAATAAATTATATTACATATATAAATTATTAGTGAAAATATGTAATTTTCCTTTGTGCAGTCATTTATCCTAAATATATACTTGAAACTTTAGCATAGAAAACATACACATCGTGGCTTAATTTCCTTTGTTGTTGCCTGTTCTTGTAATAAAATTTGTGAATTCTACAGGAGACCATTGTTGGAAAATGAAACAACATGAAACAATTGGGTGAGTGTGAGGGATTTATATAAATAGTTATTTTAATATATTTAACATTTTGTTTGGAAAAAATTAAAACAAATATGAGAAGTGCCCTTTTTTCCACTTGAGCCCATGCCCCTCAAAATGTCTGTGCACGTCCCTGTTTACAATTAAACTTTATTTGGAGTACTACTTATACACAATGCACATTTCTTCATATTAAGACTGTGCTTAAATAAAAATGTGTTCTAATGTCACTTTTGATAAGGATTTTATGATTTTTTAAATAAAATCTATTTTTCAATGAAAGATATTTAAAGTGTGCAGAAGTAGTGTCTGTCTAGCAAGCCACTAGCTTGTTTCGAGCAGTCACTTTTATAAACATTTATAAAACTGCATTACTTTACCTCATCCGCTAACATGATTTATCGTTCCCGTCTGATTGGTGCCCATCAGCGGTGGAGTTGAAGACAACAGATCCCGTCATTCCACGCTCTTTCACGCTACGCCATTGTTGTTGTTTTGATTGTGCGCCTTCTAGCAGCGGTTTTTACAAATTTTTTGCAACCAGCCCCAGATATCTTAAATTTAATTTAGGAGAAATGTGTTAAATTTAAAAATGTACTTATATTGTAAATATAGAAACTATCATTTAAATAGCATTATACATTTCTGAATATCAAGGCTGACTAATTTAAAGGGGTCATATGGCATGAACACGTGTTTTTCTGTGTCTTTGGTCTGTTATAAGTTGCCCATGCATGTATTAGACACGGCGGCACTGAAGGAGATCGCGGGGGAAACAGTCCCCTCGCTCCCCTTAGAAATCTTAACACCAGCGTGTGCCCACCAATCGATTGCCCATCAACTGGGGAACGAAAAGAGGCAATAGCAGCCACACAAACTTTCAGCGTGGATGGGAGACCGCCGTTATCCAGCGTGTGCTGCAGGAAGCGTAAAATATCGGATACAGGGCAGGGCACCGACTGTTATCACTGTATTGCTGCATTCACTGTTATCACTGCATATCCTACGAGAATAAACGCATAGCGCGTTCTCCTGCATCGCGAGCAGACATTAGTCGCCCACGTGAACTCTCACAGATGAGCTCGTACCGAGACCGAGTCAAGAGTGAGTGTGACCATATGATACACATTTGAAAACAAAACGCTTTATGCTCCCCACAGCAATAAGCTGCACATCTCACTAATGGGCCGATCGACAGCACAGTAAGAGAGTTCAAAATCAAGCGAACGGCGCTCGACCAGCGCTAAAATGGTACACTTGATAAGGGCATCAATCAAACCGTGCACACAAAGAAAACAGAAACATCTGTCCAACAGGCAGTACACCACGCGCCGCTCGTACAAGATAGACACCTTATGCAAAGGGTAAGCTCGTATGAGGGAAACGTTTGAAGCATAGCAAGCCAGCAGTGCTCAGCCACGGCGCTAAAGGGTAGAGACCGGTGTGGCCAGCTCAGTATCTAGCTGTCCTACAAGCAGTACACAGAGCAACGGCAAACACGCGGTACCAACTGTGTAGCAACATGTCAAAATAACAATGCAGGGCTCGACATTAACGCTTGTCCGGGACAAGTTAATGTTTTGTATGGGCAAGTGAGAGAGAATTTTACTTGCCCGACCGGACAAGTAACTTGAAAAAAAGAACAGTGCGGCATATATGTAGAATAATAAGAATTAGACAGAGCTGCTTGTTTGTCGTGGTTGTGCTTGTTTGTGTGTAACAATAATCAATGCGCACCGCACTGAGTCCACGCAGACGCGGAATCCTGTTATTTAAATATCATCTGGCTGCGTGTCTGAGTGAATTATGTGCACAGTTTAACATACAACACGAGTGATGGTGGAGTATATATCTGCGTCTGCACTGTATGAGGACATGAACTTCTTCTCCAGAGTTGCTCTGAGAGTTTATTTTACGAGCGTTTTAGTGTTTGAGTGAAGCTATCTGCAAACAAGCGTGTTCCCAAAGACCCGTCAAAATAAAAGTCCCGTTAAATTGAACACTCACACAAAAAATACTGTGGTGTACTATAGAAAATTGAAGTGCCCTTGTAGTAAATTGATAAACACTGTATACTATAATAAAGTTCAAAAACAATATAGTAGGAATTTTACTGCAGTTTACTATAGTAAATACTATATTAACCTACAGTAATTTATGTGGACAAATATACCACTATTGTATAGTAAAAAAGGAAAAACACAGAACTTAGAAATATTAAAACAAATTTAGGTAATCTAAAAATGATATGGCCCTAATTTATCCATCTGTATGTAACATTAATGTCTTTTGTCAGTTATCTGCCTATTCATAATGAACTACACTTGCACATTTCTGCCTGCGCTACCAAACTTTAAACCTCTCTAGCACCAGTGCTATGTGCAAAAAAAGTTAATTTACAGCCTTAACACTAATAATAATTACTGCTTGCCATTGTTTTATAGCAGTCACGGAGAGTAGGCCTATAACCAAATTCAGGCGGCCAAAGCAGACACTAGTTAAAATGCTTAGAAGCAAACGTGACCAATCTAAATCCGAAACAATTATATTGATTATATTATATTATAATTCAAATGAAGTATCATTTTTTTATCTTTGGACAAGTAATGTTTGTACTCGGAAAAGTGAATGTCAAATTTACTTGTCCGAAGGACAACCACATGACAATGCTTAATGTCAAGCCCTGCAATGACGCAAAGACATTCTCTCTCTGAATCTATTCATATTCAGAATGGCCACATGAATCACAGAAAACGCCTACGATGAGGGGTTGTCTGCATTAAAACATATATATGTCTCAGTTAGGGGTACAATAACCCATATGCCGATCTGAGAACCGCCGAAAGCACCTGATATAAGGGGCTGGCTGGATATGACACACATATGATAGAACGCAACAAGCAAGGATCTATTCAGTAGTGATAGGAAGCGCGCAATGATGGGTCAGGTCCGAACAGGACGGTGACTATCATTCGACTTGGGATGAGAAAACATGGCGAAGCACCCTGCACCCTTTAGCCAAACGGATTTAAAAAGGCATTACAGACACTTCATATCCGTATAAGATAAAGCGCACACATATAACACATTACAGTGTACTTTGGACATGGGAAGTGATGGTTGCAATGGGAATCAAACCCGGATCTCCCACATCAAGCGAGCAGCTCTAACCACCGTCTTACAGGGGTTTGAATGTAAGAGTCTTTATTGAAGGAGAATAATCTGAGCACAGTGTGAGATGTTATTGAGATCTCTTCTAAATTTCAGTGGAGACAAACATGAGAGAATGACATTTTTTTTGTCTCAGGAGAAACATGTGAGAAGCAGGAGACTTAACCTTGTCTCAATTTGATGTTCATTTGATCTAATTTCTGTCTAGGAGAAAAATGTGAGATGAGAAGGAGATCTCTTGTTTGATTTTCCTTTCCTCTGCGACGCTATTGAGCCACACAAAATAACAGCACAGAAACTTTCTTCACCTCGACAGTCGTGTCCAGTATGTTTAAAGTACCTGTTAATGAAAAGTCACAAGCTGCAATATTCAACTTTAAAATAAATCACCACATCACTAAGTTCATCTTTATTAAATATTCAAAACATCCATGTCGTCTTTTATTTAAAAAAATGTATTGAATAGTAAAAATCCATATACAGTAGATTATTACAGTTGCTTACCTTTTGTAGGGAAACCTTTACAGTTAAAACTTTACAGTTTATTTATGTAAAACTTCTGCACCTGAGGGACAGTGAATTTAGGAAATTTTGATAATTTACTGAAATTAAATGTTTCATGGAATCATCATGGAATTTGGCATACATAGCTTCTCAAACTGTCTTTTTAAACACAGTATGGGTTTATTCATGTCACAGACACTTAAACAATAACATGTGTACAACAATTTAAGTTTCTAGCACTAAAGAAAACATATAGGCTTTTGGAGCAGTGGAGTCATTCAGGTTCCTGGGCACCACCATCTCTCAGAACCTGAAGTGGGACAATCACATTGGCTCCATTGCTAAAAAAAAGCCCAGCAAAGGTTGTACTTCTTACATCAGCTGAAGAAGTTCAACCTACCACAAACTCTATTAAAACAGTTTTACTCAGCAGTCATAGAGTCTGTCCTCTGCACATCCATCACTGTCTGTTTGGCTCAGCCACAAAGTCAGACATCAGAAGACTACAGAGGACGGTTCGGACTGCTGAGAAGATCATTGGTGCTCCCCTGCCCACCCTCCAAGAAGTCTATACATCCAAAGTGAGGAAAAGGGCTCAGAAAATCACCCTGGACCTCTCACATCCAAGCCATCATCTCTTCACAATGCTGCCGTCTGGTCGGCGCTACAGGGCACTCACTTAATCCTTGGTGTTTCGAGTCAGATCCGTGGGCGTGGCTTGTTGGTTTTGACTAAATCTTTGGTGTTTCAAGTCTTACGAAACCTTTACCCTAACCCACACCCTAACCCTAACCTTACTCTAACTATCTAAACTACCTATGATTGTTAAAATTGACGAAAAAACACGTTTGGGTGATCACGTCTGACTCGAAACACCAAGGATTTAGTGAGTGCCTTACTACAGCGCACTGAGCACCAAAACAACCAGAAACAAAAACAGCTTCTTCCCTCAGGCCATCTACCTCTTGAACAGTTAAATGTTTTTACACACAGTGCAATTAATAACTCTGTGCAATAATAATTAAGTGCAATATTAATTATATCCTCCAGATAATACACTATCTATTTTTATACAACTTTTTCTGTAAATTATATTTCATTCATTCTGCTGTATTTCATTCACATACCTCCAGATAATACACTATCTATTGTTATACAACTTTTTCTGTAAATTATATTTCATTCATTCTGCTGTATATAGCACATACCTTGTACTACAATAGTCTATTCTTATTTTTTACTTGTATATATTTACATATATACATAGCTTTACTCTCTGTATCTTTATCTTATGTTTATTGTATTGTATTTCTTAATTTTTTATACCCATAGGCCCTTATTTAAATTATCTGTGTACTGTATTATATTATGTTAGGGTCTCTGTGTACTGTTGTTGCTGTTTCTGTGTGCTGGATGCTCCTGTCACCAAAACAAATTCCTTGTATGTGCAAACATACTTGGCAATAAAGCTCTTTCTGATTCTTCTGATTCTGATATGAATGAATCACTAGTGGTCAAATACACCGCTTTCCTCTGCATCATTTTGTACTCTTTTAAAAGGATGTTTGCATTCTAAATTGTGCACTTACTGGAAAAAACAACTATTAACACAGATTATCGACATTGTACCAAGTTGTTTAACACATGCTAGTGTATACAGTATATAGTGTTATTATCAGATCTTAGCTACCTCCATCAGCACGCTGTTCCGCTTCCATCTCGTGCAAGTGTCATCAAAATCTCATAAATGAACTGCTCATGAAATTAATTAATTACAGTTTGCAGGATTCTTGTTTGGTCCATCAATTGGCTCATAAGTCAGTACGGACATGACTTGGACATTACCTAAAAATAAACAAGCCATTTCTCTTTGACATGGGAATCCTTTGAAAGCCTCTGCAAAGAGGTTTGTTTTCTACAGCCAGGAAGAGCATAACGTTTTGGCTGACATCACATACTCTAAAAAAAATGCTGGGTAGTTTTTTACCCATTCTGGGTAAATATTGGACAGAACACACTGCCGGGTTAAAAATTACCCAATGCTGGGTTATTTCAACCCAACTGCGTATGAGTGGATGTTTCAGAATGACAGTTTGGTGTGATAACATAACACATTAGGCCGTGTTGAGACCTGAGTTCTTTTTTGAAGCTGCTAGCGTCTGTTTTACGTTATAATCCTATGGAGTAAACCGCGCTTTTTTAAACGCCAGCGCCGGCGTCTTTTTCTGCAGTTGTGATGGGTCGTTCTTGAACGATTCGTTCATTTTGAACGAATCTTTAATGTGACTCGGGAAGAGCGAGTCGTCTCGGGGAGTGATTCGTCCAGTCGCGCATGCGCATTGCACAACATTCTATGGGTCCTGTGACAAATGAACGAACGACTCGTACCCGAAGACTCGAGAGGTGAACCAATCAATTCTCTTTCCGGCTCAGACGGCATTGGTAAAGCGTAGGGGGCTGTCACTTGATGAACGAACGACTCGAGAGGTGAACTAATCAATTCTCTTTCCGGCTCAGACTGCATTGCTTTAGCTTACGAAGCTGTCACGTCGTGAACGAACGAGTCAAACCCGAGGACTTGTCAGATAAGAGGTGTGGTGAGCTAATCATAGACTAAAGGCCCAGGTAAACAATGAATTAATCTTTTTGGTTTCTTATAGCATTATAGTTTTGTATTGTTTGTAATGTGATCAACGTTTGCATAAGTAGTAGATGTGTTAGGAAAGTAACATGTAACATTTTAACTATATTTTGCTAAAAATGAATTAAATGAATGATATGACTCGAAAAAAGATTAGTTCATTTTGCTGAGCTAGACTCAAAGGTCCGAGTCAGTAAAATGATCCGAACTTCCCGTCACTATTCTGCAGCTCAGGGCGTCTTTTAAAATTGAAAGAAGTTCAACTTTTCTGGAAAAAAAACGCCCTACGTCAAGCGCCTTTTCACAGCTAACCAATGACAAGCGAGTAGTGTGTCGTTTCCATAACAACATGCGAGGGGGGTGATTGGTCGAACAGGATCAAAATCGAAGAAAAAAATGGCGGCCGAAGCGCTGCTTTGAACATATTTTTATATGAATTAAAGTTTCTTTTTCACCTTTAATAACTTTCGATTGCATTTCTAGCAAGAAATTAGTACTGCAGTTTTAAAATATATGGTTGGTTTTTGCAAAGACGGTCTCTGTTTATAATTCAAATAGACTTCGTTACTCTGCCTACATGAATCCTGTGTGCTGAGCTGCCTATATGCACAAACGCTGCCAGCTTTTCTTTTTACTAAAAAAGCGCTCTTGTCAACTTTTTCTTGTCAAAAAAGACGTCAAGTGTGTTCGTGGCCTACGCTTTCTTTTGAAGTGTTGAAATGTTGGTATCACATTTGTAAGTCGCTAAACAGATAAAACCTCAAACCTGTTTCATATTGATTTTGTTTCAAGATCTTATACTGATTTTGTTTCATAAAGTCGATATCAATTAAGGCCAATGTTGTTTACCGAAATTCTTCAAAATATTATCTTTTCTGTTCTGCATACGGTTTAAATTACATAAAGGGTTTAAATAATTAACCTCTTAGTTGTTTATTACAAGTTTATTTTAAGCCTGAATCATGCCATAATGTCATCATTATGACTATAATTAAAAAAATTAGACTATAAAATTAAGTTTGAATCAAAGGTGGTTGAAATCAGGTTCCATATTCTCAGGTGGTGCACAGGTTCGAACAGGGGAGCAACTGCACATTTTCTGAGGGGTATGCGAGATCAGTATTGGCTCCCCCCATCAGCCACCCCAATATAGGGGTACACAACAAACAATATTTTATTTGTTGTGTATTTTTTACACAACAAATAAAAAATCCGCAGACAAGTTGTATATTACCTTTGGAGTCATTCTATTTTACATCATGTGAAGGTGACAATCAGATTTGCATCTATAACAGAAGCATAAAGATTTCCTTTTACAGAAACACTTTTCCAACTGCTTCACAGTGTAACAGATACACAATTCTGAAAAGATAAATAACAATCTGAAAAATAATGAAACAAAGAAGCAAAAAGTAGTAAAAGTACATAAAGTTTATGTTCAGACATACACAATAAATTAGGGCAGAAACTAACAATTATTTTAATAACCGTATAATTGGACGATTGTTTTTTTTTTATTAATCAGATAACATGTTAAACAGTTTTTAAATTGATCTTTTGCTTATAATAACTAAATAAGACTTCAAATAAGGCTATTTATTGTATTCTTTGAAAAGTGAGTTTCACTTATGTAGTCTAGAATTTTGACATTTAAAACCTTTAGCAAAAAAACTTCTAACAATAAAACTTCTTTAAATATCCCAAATATAAGTAACAATCGAGTTGTAGCCCATTAGAGATGTGCTGATGAGGAAATAAATTTATTTTGATCTTTAAAGTTATACATTTAGATTATTCCCTTTCCTTCAACAAAAAGTATTATTAACATTATTTATTGTTATCAGAATAAGACGAATAAAACGTATCACATGATATACTCGCCTTGTATTTTTTTGTTCTTTTCCCACTAGGCCTACTTTAAAACGAATGTTTAGTTTGTGGTTCATTAATATTTAATAAAAACACAACAATAAAATTAGTCTATGTTAAACATACCTTTACTGTGCATTTATAATTAAAATATTATTGAAAAAACGAAATAAGATGGATAACAGATATTTTAACGCAAATAAATAAAACATCTTTGGATTTTCCCCTTGCGTTAAGCATTTTTAGTTTGTGGTTCACATTTTATGAAAACATCATTAACGTAAAACAAAGACAAACTCACTTACATTGAACGCTCAAATTATTTTTTATTAACAAACGTTCTTTTGCGCTCTTGTCTCTGTCATCCTGTCAATCATTGCGCTGTTTCAGTGTCCACACGCAATATCTCCGGTGCTCTGTGTCATGCGCGCTGTTTGCAGAAGACGCAACTGCTCGCGTTATGTGAAGCACACGGACCTGACGTTCAAACTGCACAGCTCGCGTTGTCATATGGGGAAAACGCGTCCGACGATTAATTAAGAACCCGATAATGCGTGATAGTGGGAGACTTAACAGCTTTAACAACCGTCTCAGACTCTCCCGAATGTAATTATAAAGCTCCTTCATTTAGGCCTAGAGGTGACCTGATATTGTATTATAATATGAACTACCTCTCAGGCAACGTTAAATAACTTGTTTTTTACTTGTCAATTTACTTTTCATTTTCATGTTCTGTTCTGCGCTTTGGGAAGTTTCTTTGCTCGATCCATTTGGTCATTTGACTGTGAAAGAGTGATTGGTTGACATAATAACTTGATTAAATAAATTATATATTAATTGAACTCGTTTAAAATGCTAGACAAAAGTGAAACTAAAACGTTTTAGATAATGACTTTTTCGTTATATTTTTTATAACGTTTTATTAAAAAAAAACGTTAAATAATATTTTGGCACAATGGCGCCCCCACTTGTGCGGCGCCCCTGTGCACCTCGTATACGGCATACCCCATTTTTGCGCCCCTTGGGTTCGAACTACAAGATCCTGTTAGGTTGAAATGCTAAACTAGGCCTACTATCAGGAAAAATGTTCCTCATGTCGCTATAAATGCTCACCCAGAAGTATTTATCAGAAAGAAATGCTGGGGCACAGCAGTAAAGAATTGATTATTCTGATCATCCCGATTGCTCACTCTTCACTGCAATTTGACAGCTGCTGGAGTATAATAGTGTATTCATTTCCCACTCTTAACACGTCTCAGCGTGGGAGTGAGAACGTCTGTAATCTTCTGAGAGGCGGTACCTGAGGCGTGACATCATTGGCGCGTCAGCATCAACTGCTATAGTCAGACTACGCTTGTGGTGATTCCCAGTCTGCAAGGCTTTATCTCTGAACGCATCCGCGGTACATTTCTAAATATATTTACATCTTAACACATCACATCCAGGCGTTCGGACAGAACAGCGGCACTCCAGTCGGAATCATGTCTGTAGCGGGACTAAAGAAGCAATTCCACAAAGCCACTCAGGTAAGGTCCACTGCATTGACATAAACAGCGCTCTGCTGTCCATGAAATCTATGAAATGGTTTGCTGCAGTGCTTTTTCGTCGCGTACGATCAGAATAGAAGGCAGCTAGCATCGTGTGTCCTGAATCGTAATGCGGGTCTTCAATGAATAATGTATAATACTGTTTTTATGACCACACCACCATTGAACTAATGAATATACTTATATTGGTATACGCGCTAGTCTTGTAATAAAACATGTACATTAATTTAGTTGAGATGTTAGGATTACAGTATCTTTTGTGTAATGCGGTTTCATTCCGCCGTCATTAGCACAGATGAGGCTGAAATGCGTGAAAATGTATATTTGAGATGCTGCGTAGCTGTGTGCTGTTGCATAATAGCTTATACCCTTAAATTGACCTCGATGCCCTCTAAAGCGGTCGTGAAGCTCTCAAACCCATACTGTTCTGATCCTATCCGAAAGGCTGGAGGGTGCAGTGCTATATGTTGTCAATTTTAAGATGGATATCTCACTCACTGTTAAATTTTTATCGCCATGTTGTTGCTCTTGGACACGTCAGCCGTGATATTTCATACGTTATACGTTAGCTTGTAATGTAATGGTTTTATTGAGCTAAGATGTCATTTTTGTTGTGTTTAAAAGAGCATACCAGCCAGATTGGAACATGCCCTTGTGTCATCATATCTGGGAGAGACATAGACAGCCCAGTTCCGTTGTATCCTTGCTTGAAGCTTCACATTGCATTTAAACATGATTGAGAATCTCATCAAATGGTGACAGAATGTGCAGCAAAGATTACAGATGATGGATTGTTAGTACCTTGTATTACATTTTAGTTTTGTTATACAGCAGCATCTATTGGAGGCACTGTGCTCACGTGCACAATGCATGATTCCCCGGTCTCACACTGTAACCATTACATCTGGCTCTGTGCATCACTGCGTTTTATTGAAGGCCATCTGTTTGTAAAGTATAAATGTCTGGGAGTTGTGAAGCTGGGTTAAACAACATAATCCCTCTCTTTTAGACCAATCATCATGCTGTGACATCATCAGAGCAGGCTGCACAGTAGAGAGGGTGGCATGACTCAGAGCTACTCAGTAGAACAGATGGTTCCTCAAGCACACTCCGCTCTCCTCTTCCAGCTTGCTATGTAGGCCCTACTTTATACACGACCTTCATGCAGTCTTGCATTTGTGACAGAATATACGATTGATAGATGGATGCAGGTTTATTCTGTTTTTCAAGCATTGTTTGTTCTTCGAAATCAGACTGCGAAGTCGATTCTCAGAAAATGAGCTGTAAATGTCCTTGATATTCATAATCAAAATATTTGTGCTGATATTCCACATGTCTGACATTTTAGCTCAGTGTAAAAAGCAGGTCTCACAATTTCACATAATTCATAGGCATTTATAGGCAATCAAGATTTCCCTCATGTTGTCATGTCAATACATGGTAGTTAAACAACAACAAAAGCGAGTTTTCATAGAAATTGTCCTCTCTTTGGTGCTGCTTGTCATTCCGTAAGCATAGTGACTTGCTATGTTTGGAAAATGGCATTTTCAAGCGATAAAAATAGGGAAATAGGTTTTGAGTTTGCCATATGATACAAACAATAAAGATTTTGTGTAATAAAGCTCAATTAAACTTTAGATGCTATCATGCTAATGCTAAAGAACTATTAAACTATATATGCTATTAAACTATGGAACTTTAGATCTTCAGGTTTTGTATTTTATCTCATGAAATGTATAGAAGAAATGAAGCGGAAGATAAAAGGATAGATTACCCTCCTTTTTCCTTTCACTGCTTTTTGCACAAAAGCTTCTGCTGTTTTATTCTGCTTGCCTCATTACAGATTCTACACATTGCTTACTGCAGAGTGCATTTGCCTTATCAGAAGTGTTTGTCAGTTACAACATACCTGCAGCCAGTGTTTTTCAGACGATCTAGACCAATACCTTTTTATATTTGTATCTTTACATGTTATCTTGTATGTTTAAATGACTCGTGAACACTAGGTTCTATGACAGCCCAACATTGTTTTGAATCTCTTCAAATCTCTTATCTCTTATAGGATAATCAAGTGTGGTGTCTTTGTATCCTGTTGTTGGGGTGGACATCATTGGGCAGCCACTGATGTGAATGCTGTCTCAAATTGTAGAACGAAGTCTATATACATACATACTGTATACAATATATATTTAATATACTGTACACATTTCGGTATAGAAGAGAGTACGTTGAACATACAGCTGATCTTTTAACTGAAACAAAGTGACGATCTTTGAGAAAAAAACAAATAATTATAAGGCAGAATTGATGAGTGCAGTCTGAAGTTAATAATACAGTGTCTGGGGCCGGTTGTTGGTAATAATCAGACCCTGTCCAGCAGAAGGGGGTGGTTTATAACAGCATGTTAGGAGTCTTGTGGGGTGGGGTAGTAAACTGTTTAAGTCGATCTAGCATGAATGCTAGCTGAAAGCCCATTGAATGTTTGATATGATCTTGGCGTAATCTTGATTTTGTGAGCTTTCATAGAGATTTGGTTATTTATTATAGCAAAAAATGTACTACATTTCTTTATGGAAAATAAAAAATGTATGAAAAAAGTAGTCAGTGTACTAAATACATAATACACTCACATACACTTGTAACATATTCTTAGCAAAAAAGAAACCTCCTCTTCCTTTTACTGCTTTTATTTCAAGCAAACTCAAAAATCAAAATATTTTGTGATTAGAGACATTAACTGAACAAGTTTTACAAACAGAAATGAAAAGAGTCCCTGAACAATGGTAACAGTTAGCATCTGGTTACTGGTGTGGCTATCAGCTGTGTTAAATACTGCAGTGCATCTCCTCCTCATGGACTGCACCAGATTTGCCAATTATTTCTGTGAGATATTACCCACTTCCACCAATGCTTTTGTAAGTTCATGCACCCAGAAATGGAACTGCAAGGACATTGTAGTTTATTGCCCTGGCAATGTCTGCTGTCACATAGGAAAAACTGTGTAACATGCCCTCATCCTTGAATACCATGAACTTTGATACACATGAGAGCATTATGTTTTGTTATATGAATCACTTAATTTTTGAAGCCAAAAATACAATACAAAATACAATCTTTACATAATTTTTATTATTAAACATAGAAAGAAGAATGTGTCCTAGGCAAGCACACAATGAGCATGTTGTCCTATGGTGTGTTACCTCAAATCTCTAAAAACATAGATGTAATCATATTGAAATATGTCATGGCTCTGCTTCCTTAGTCATGTTTTTCTTGGTCCTGTAGCAGAGCCATGACAAAGTCTTTGGTTATGTGTGGAGAGAAACATATTATTGTCCGTTTGACAATAATATACGTTCTCTCCAGTGTCTTGTCATTGACCCCATTCCTCTCGTTTCCTCGTTATCTTTCCCTGAGTGTTTAATGTCCCACACCTGCCCCATGTCGTTATCCCTCGTTTGTCTTCCCTATATATACCCTCTTGTTTCTTTGTCTTTGTCTCGGTCTGCCTTGTCTTGTCCGTCTACCCCTTGGTGAGCACCTGGAGGTGCTCATTAAAGGGGGGGCTTCTGTCATGGCTCTGCTTCCTTAGTCATGTTTTTCTTGGTCCTGTAGCAGAGCCATGACAAAGTCTTTGGTTATGTGTGGAGAGAAACATATTATTGTCCGTTTGACAATAATATACGTTCTCTCCAGTGTCTTGTCATTGACCCCATTCCTCTCGTTTCCTCGTTATCTTTCCCTGAGTGTTTAATGTCCCACACCTGCCCCATGTCGTTATCCCTCGTTTGTCTTCCCTATATATACCCTCTTGTTTCTTTGTCTTTGTCTCGGTCTGCCTTGTCTTGTCCGTCTACCCCTTGGTGAGCACCTGGAGGTGCTCATTAAAGGGGGGGCTTCTGTCATGGCTCTGCTTCCTTAGTCATGTTTTTCTTGGTCCTGTAGCAGAGCCATGACAAAGTCTTTGGTTATGTGTGGAGAGAAACATATTATTGTCCGTTTGACAATAATATACGTTCTCTCCAGTGTCTTGTCATTGACCCCATTCCTCTCGTTTCCTCGTTATCTTTCCCTGAGTGTTTAATGTCCCACACCTGCCCCATGTCGTTATCCCTCGTTTGTCTTCCCTATATATACCCTCTTGTTTCTTTGTCTTGTGCTCACATGGTGTCTTTTGTGTCTACCCGTGTTTCCTGTTCCTGGCCTTGTCTGTGGATTGTTCGTGTTTTGTGCCTTGTATTATTTAAGAAGTTTGGTCGTGTCCTTTAGTTTAGTTTATAGTTCTTGTTTTCATTTTGCCCCCTCGTGGGAAGTCTTTTGTTTTATATATATTTCTTGGTTCTGTTTTCCCCCATTGTGGGTGTTTTTGTTCTGTTTTGTTTTGTGTAATAAATATATCTTGTTTAACCCCTTCACTGCCTGCCTGCGCTTGGGTTCTTCTGCCATTCTCTGACAGAAATATCAGTGACAAAACACTATTAACAGCGAAGATGGCTTATTAGCAGTAAGTATACAGTATGTTCCTACAAACGAAAAGCATTTCATGTCCGGCCCTCAAATATGTTTATTCTGGCAAACAGTATTTGTTTGACTTGCAAAGCAGAAGTTTCAGTTGCAATAAACTCTTATTGGGATTATTAAATGTTGATGGTTGATATTGTAATGATATTTGATATTTTTACTTTACGTCTAAATTGAGTCTAACTTTGAGACAAAGTGGTTTGGGTCAGGGATGCACCGAATGTTATTCGGCCAGAGAGAGAGAGAGAGAGAGAGAGAGAGAGAGAGAGAGAGAGAGAGAGAGAGATTACTGCCGCAAACATTTTGGCACTGTGTGTGTGTGGAGCATTTCAAATGTCAGAGAAAGACACAGCATGGGACTTGCCGCACGGAAGTAAATTTAAGAAATGAAAGCATCTTTTGGTAACTTTACTTCAGACAGAAGCGGGCTGTCTGACAGTAGCCCCGCCGCTCGCGACATCCTTTGACATCATACAGCCGTCGCGTGCACACAGTTCCCTGTACTTTAAACAACTTGTCAAAGTGTGTTCTGTGCATCCTGGCAACGAGTGCACCTTCTGAGAGAACAGTCAGCTTTTGTGGGCGGAGTTTGGAGAAGAGAAGTGAACTAAAATGGTTGTCAGTCAGCATCAGTCAGAATTGCTTGCATTGGATGTTTTTTTTTCTCAAATCATTTTGCAATGTAGCCTATAATAATCCAACAGTTTCAGTTTAACCTAATGGTTAGAGAGTCGGACTCATGACCAGAAGGTTACCGGTTCGATTCTCAGGGCCGGCAGGTAATGACTGAGGTGCCCTTGCAGGGCTCTAGACCAACTTGTTGCACTGGTTGCACTGGTGCGCCTAACTTTTTTTTAGGTGCACTAGGACAAAAGTTAGGTGCACCCAAATTTTCGACCGCATCGCATTTAACGCATTTAACATTTAACTGGTTTTACCAGTTCACTTTTTTTTAAGTGTCCATATAAGCAAAATTGACTTGTAAATGATTAATTAACAATCTGGTCAACATAAAGTTCTTTATTTAAAACACAATTCTACAAGAAAGGTAACTTACTGAAAAAGTGTTGGTGCTTAAAGTGCTTCACTGAACTGAAATTTAAACTTAAAACATATCAAGATAAATGGACCAGGGCTTGACATAACCTGGGAGGTTGATGGCTCCGTGTCAGAGCATTGCTTATGATTTTCGGACGGATCAGGCCTTAACTTAACATTATTCACAAAAAAGTTGTCAATCGTTCTTTTCATCTTCTCTCATCATCCGCGCTACATCCACTCTGTTTAACTGACGGGCCTATAGGCTCCTCACCTCTCTGTCTGACTGCAGCACACGCATTTTTACAAGTACACACCAGAGGTTGCGCTAGACTTTTTTATTGTCCGTCATTTTGACCAACAGGCTCGTAAAAAATCCGTCATAATCTATTATTACCCGTCACTATGGTGCAAGGTGGCGTTAGGTGGTAATTAGTATGTTCGTGACATCATCACGCTGTACTTGCGTCTCGTATTTTAATACAACTGAATGCCCAATAAAGCCGTTGTTGTTTATATTCATCTATATATTTAATGTTTATGTTCATATGTGATTCGATCTGGGAAAACCCAACACGTGGTGCAAATTTATATATTACAGTTTTTGATACCATATTCAAACCCTTTCCAAATCAGTTTTTATTTTGCTCATACCTTGTGTATGTAACAAAAGTTATGGCTGAGGTCGGCTGAAGTGCTATGATTTTCAGGAACGGAATTTGGAGGAAAACGGGTTTAAAGTTAAGTTATGAAAATAAAAGCACAACAGTCCAGTATCACAAGTAAAAGTCACTTTACAGTGGTAAAAGACTTACTCTAATAACAATTTAATAAAAAAACATTTCCTAGTGTTGAACTCTATAAAAATACTGTACAAAACCGTTTGAATAAAACAATAGTAAGAACGAGAGCTCTGCCATTATCACTACACAAGGAAACTAACAAACATTACGGACAACAGCTAACGTTAATAAGCAGTGAAGCAAGTTTTACATTGCTTATCATGTGCATAGTGTCTGGACTTTTGATCATCCCTTGTATGTTTTGCGATCGGATAACTCCCGGTGCTGCAGAAGGGGAGCTCTGTCATCTCACGAAAACATTGTATGAAAAAACTTTGCATTCCGTAGTTTACACAGGACTGGCTTGAAATGTGCATTGATACTCCTTCATTCTTCATGTTATGTGGTTTACTTTGATAAAGTGAAAGTGACCTATTAGTCAGATAAGGTGACCCATACCCGAAATGTGACCTCTGCATTTAACCCATCCCACTCTCTAACCATTAGGCCACGACTGCTCACCATCACAATAACATTATTTTCCCATGGCATGAAAACCACTAGATTGACATGTGCACATAACCTTGGTATTTATTATTTTTGTCAAAGATCTAAAGATTTTTTATGTGAATTTGTGAAATTAAATTGAGCTCTGGGTTTTTGTTCAAAAAATTCCCAGCCAACAGTTCCTGTGATCAGACAATCTGATTGTTATTTCTCTAACCACACATCATCATTCTTGGGTTGCTGTAATGTCACTTTTTGTCACATATATTTTTATATATATTTCATATAACACACGCTATATTTGGGACTAGTTGTGACTTAGCTGACACTATACTTGTACTGTAATCTGCTTTTGTCTGCATTGTATTGTTTGCAGACTTTTAATGTGTGTATGTTCTTCACTTTAAATGTTCTGTGTGTTAAAAACGTATCTGTATGTGTAAATGTGCACTGTTGGAACGTATTAAACTCATGCTTGTCCAAAAAAGCCATATACTGAAGTGCTGTTAAAGACTATTTAAACAAAAAATAGTAAGAATTGTAATATAAGTAGTACTTATTAAAATATTCACTTATTTTGTGAATCCTGTCATTTTTTACTGATGTTATTATTTTGTGTTATATACTCTTTAATAAATAGGAAGATAAAGAGTCTTTATCAACACTTGCCATAACAAAATCAAAAACAAACACATACAATAATAATACTAACACTCAAATAATAAATAATGAACGATAAAAATATGTATATATAATTATAATTATATAAAGCAATTATTAATCATTCTAATAATATTAAACGCAAGAGAGACAGCATCCCTGGCACTGTTGTCCAGGCCTGCTGTCACATTGGGATTCATGTGACTGCCAGCCACCTAGTCAGTATTACATCACTTCCTTTCCAAGTAATAAGGCTAATGTTAAAGGAAGCAAGACCAGATTTAAGGCTTAAAAATTTGTGTCTCCTTTAGTATTATTACTTTGGCTGTAAAAATGAACATGTTTTAATTCAATTCAATTCAATTTTATTTATATAGCGCTTTTCACAATGTGCATTGTTCCAAAGCAGCTTTACAGGAGCAAATAAGAAAAACACAGAAAAGTAAAACACAGCACAGTGCATGGTGTTTATAGACCAAGCAAGATCGTTATAATAAATAATATCTAATAAATAAATGAATAAATAAATGCAGTCTCCCGGTGAGCAAGCCAACACTGCACTGCTCTGCTGTGGCGAGGAACCCAAACTCCAATGCTGAATAATGGAGAAAAAAAAACCTCGGGAGAAACCAGGCTCAGCCGGGAGGGCCAGATCTCCTCTGACGTGTCATGGCTGCACTCAGTGACCCCGACCAAAGCCACCGAGCAACGTCCACGAAGAACAGGGAGAGCCCACGAGCCGCGACCCAGGAAGCCCCACCCGCCGAAACCGTGCAGGTCCAACCCGGTCCCATTCCGCGATCAACAACAGACAACAGAGGAACAACCAGGGAAAAGTAGTAATGGCATAATTAACTTTATTCCTCTGTTGTCCGACATCGACCACAAAACAAGACCAACCAGACCAGACCCACACAGTCCCAACAAATGAAACGCCCCGAACCACAACCAACAAGCCCCCCCACTCCCCACAACACCCACCCAGCTACCTCCAATCAAAGTCACTGAGTGCAGCCATAACTTCAAACTGCTGTCGTGTGATGTAAGTTTAGCATTAAATACCAAGTATTGTAAATTTAGCATTTATGTGACAGGTAGTCCGTCTTTGCTCTCGGTTGGGGATGGAATTGTCTGAGCTGGGCCGGCCAGATGGTCGCCTTTTTCTTGGGTGGTGATGGAATTGCCTTGGATGGAGCTGGGTTGTCAGTCAGTCCGCAGGCTCTCGCAGGAGGATGGCACGGGATTTTCCGATGTAGCTGGCGTAATCTCTAGTTGTGGATGGGCATATGACGTTCATCTGGGCCTGGCGGAATCTCTCCCTACCTCGGGATGGGCATCCCGAGGCGAGGGCAGAAACAGAAAGAGAATAATTAGCGTAGCTGCTGTTCATTAGCTATGTATTAGTGAATGCTTGGCTGAAAAGATGTGTCTTTAATCTAGATTTAAATTGGGAGAGTGTGTCTGACCCTCGAATAGTATCGGGGAGGCTATTCCAGAGTTTAGGTGCTACGTATGAGAAAGCTCTACCCCCTTTGGTGGATTTAGTTATTCTAGGTGTTATCAAAAGTCTGGAGTTTTGAGATCTTAGAGAGCGTGATGGGTTGTAGTGTGGTAGAAGCTCTGTTATGTAGGTAGGGGCTAAACCGTTTAAGGCTTTATAAGTAATTAAAAGAACTTTAAAGTCAATACGATACTTAATGGGTAACCAGTGAAGGGTTGATAACATTGGGGTTATGTGATCGTATTTTCTGGACCTGGTTAGAACTCTGGCAGCTGCATTCTGAACTAACTGTAGTTTGTTTATTGATGCTGCAGGACAACCACTAAGCAGTGCATTACAGTAGTCAAGTCTTGAGGTCACAAATGCATGAATAAGCTTCTCTGCGTCAGCCACACATAAAATATTTCGCAATTTGGCAACATTTCTAAGGTGGAAGAAGGCTGTTTTTGTGACATTTGAGATGTGATTTTTAAATGACAGGTTGCTGTCTAATATAACGCCAAGGTCTTTAACTGTATTTGTTGGAGTAACAGTGCAGCCTTCAATTTGCAGGTCATAATCCGAAATATTCTGCTCACGTGTCTTTGGTCCGATAAGTAATATTTCTGTTTTATTAGAATTTAAAAGAAGGAAATTACAAGTCATCCAATGCTTTATATCGTCGATGCACTCTGCCAATTTGGATAGTTGGAAGGAATCATCTGGTCTTGATGAGATATATAGCTGAGTATCATCTGCATAACAGTGGAAGCTAATTCCATGTTTTCTAATAATGTTTCCAAGGGGCAGCATGTATATGGAGAATAGCAAGGGTCCTAAAACCGATCCCTGAGGTAATCCATAATTTACTTGCGTTAGATTTGATGATTCCCCATTTAAATGGACAAATTGATGTCTGTCTGATAAGTAAGATCTGAACCATTGTAGTGCCTGTCCCTGAATACCGGTATAATTGTGTAAGCGATCTAGAAGTATTTTATGGTCTACAGTATCGAACGCAGCACTAAGGTCGAGCAGGACTAGGAGTGAGATGTTACCTTTATCTGATGCTATAAGCAGGTCGTTTGTAATTTTAACGAGCGCAGTTTCAGTACTATGATGCGGTCTAAAGCCTGACTGGAATTTTTCGTGTATGTCATTATTTTGTAAGAAAGAGCACAACTGAGTGGACACTACTTTTTCTAGTATTTTAGACAGGTAAGGGAGATTTGAAATCGGTCTATAGTTTCCTAGTTCATTGGGGTCTAAGTTTGGTTTCTTGATAAGAGGCTTAATGACGGCCAGTTTAAAGGGTCCTGGGACATGGCCTAGATTAATTGACGAGTTGATAATGTTATAAATGGGCTCAATTGCAACGGGTAATAACTCTTTTAATAATTTAGTTGGTATGGGGTCTAATAAGCAAGTTGTAGGTTTAGATGTTGCAATAAGTTTAATTAAATCTTCCTGTTTTATAGGTGAAAAACACTGTAGCCTTTCTTTTGGGGCGATGGTTGGTACTAATTTATAGGACAGACTTGGAGGTTGAGTTTTTACTATTTTGTCTCGTATGTTTTCGATTTTCTCTGTAAAAAAATTCATGAAATCATTGCTACCAAGGTGCGGCGGAATACCCAGGTCAGGTGAAGTCTGTTTATTTGTTAGTTTAGCAACTGTACTAAATAAAAACCTTGGATTGTTTTTGTTAGTTTCTATGAGGTTACGGAGGTGCTCAGCCTTTGCTGCTTTTAGTGCCTTTTTATAACAGTTTGCACTCTCTTTCCACGCAATTTTAAAGACCTCTAATTGGGTTTGTTTCCATTTGCGCTCCAGTTTACGTGTTTCTCTTTTAAGGGCGCGAGTGGTGCTATTGTACCATGGTGCTGCGTTTTTCTCATTAATCTTTTTTGACTTCATAGGTGCGACAGCTTCTAATGTATTAGAGAAAATAGTGCCCAATTTGCTGGTCATGTCATCGAGCGATTCTATATTTATTGGTATGGTTATTAAAGGAGTCAGATCTGGCAAGCTCTTTGTGAAACTATCTTTAGTAGTCGAGGTAATTGTTCTACCCTGTCGATAACGAGTTAAACGGCTGATTTCTGCAGTGCGCAGTGTACATGTTATAAGATAGTGATCAGTGACATCGTCGCTTTGAGGTATAATATCTATATTGGTTAGATCGGCTCCGTGAGATATAATCAAGTCTAGTGTATGATTAAATCGATGAGTGGGTCCATTGATGTGTTGTGTTACTCCAAAAGAGTGTAATAGCTCTGTAAACGCCACTGCTAATGCATCGTTAGCACTATCTACGTGGATATTAAAGTCTCCGACAATTAGTACTTTATCAACGTTAACCAATAGGTCCGATAGGAAGTCCGCAAACTCTTTCAGAAAATCAGTGTAGGGACCAGGGGGTCTATACACTGTAGCCAACGTACAAGAACGTACAACGTTTTATTTTAATTAAATCTCAAAATCTCTGTTCCAGCTGTATTTGCAATTGCTAACATTGCTCTTGTTTTAGCCAAGCAGTTACTATTTAGAAATATAGAGTTGCTCAACAAAAAAGGCTCACCAAACAATATTAAAAATACATTTACAATTCGCTACATATTTAAACTAAGGAGACAAACACACAATTTGTTGTAATTACTGTAGTAGCCACAACATGAACAGAACATGACTGTTAAATAAAGTGCTACCAACATATTCTTCGACAGAAGTAGATAAACAACATTTTCTGAAAGATTCTTGGTTCATATACAAATAACATGTGACAAATAATGAACCGTGCCCATTAGGCACACAAGATTTGAAACACTGAAAAGTGTTTTCTCATAAGCTCACTCCTTAAGTCACCTCACTACTCTTTCCATTGGTAAGGTCAACACTGTTGGATATGTAATTAAAAGATGTAAGCCTTATCCAATATATTTTTTCTTCAGGCCGTAACCTTTTTACTACTCATTGTCTCCTCATATGCTTCCACAGCTCATGTTCTGTCTTATAACGACATAGAAACAATTCAGAAAAAAGAAATGTTGAATTTCAAATATGGTAAAACTTAACATACTGAACATGTTTTTAAGAACTATACCTATAGTATACTATATTGTCATGCATAAGGCGTGGGAAATGTCCTATTGGGCAATTCAACTGTGTTGATATAGTGGGATTATAACATCTAGTCCTATTATGCGAATCTGATTAGACTATAAATAAATGAAGAGTTCATTTGCAAAAACAGATGTCTCATTTTTAAAAAAAAAATCAAAAATCATGTTTTTTGTGTTATGTTTTTATTGGGTTAATTAGCTTTTTGAGTTATCACAAATAACAAAACTGCAGTTTAAATTTTTTTTAAACTGAGTTATCTGTTTTGCAAATGAACTCTCCAAATATACTTTTCTCAGCTGATGGACATTTTATGCTGTACTCGTGTGAGGCATTAAACCATTTGATTGATTTTTCACCTAGCTGTTAGTTATTCTTGTGATATTCTCAGACTTTAATTACAAGTATCGCAAGATTCTTGGCAGTCATTTTGGTTTAATCCCATGGTATTTATTTATATATTTTGCTGTAAAATCAAATCTTCTTAACATAGTGACAGCTCAGTCTTGAAGGTGAGCTTGTTGTGAATTAGTATGTAGGTGTGACTCAAGCCTGTGGCGCTCACAAACATTTGGCTGCCAAGCAGAACTTAATGTGACCAAGTATAGCAAATCTCCATGTCAGACCTTCTTGATATAGGATTTCACAATTTTGGTTAAAGGGATACTCCACCCAAAAATGAAAATTCTGTCATCATTTACTAAGCATCAAGTTGTTCCAAACCCTTATAAATTTCTTTGTTCTGGTGAACACAGAGAAAGATTTTGGAAAAATGTTAGCAAGTGACATTTCTGGGACATCATGGACTACCATAGGAAAAATAATTGTATCATTTTTTGTTCTGTTGAACACTAAGTTAGATATTTTGAAGAATTTAGGAAAGCAAATGGTTCTAAGGCACCTGACTAAGACTAACATTTAAACGTTTCCAACAATGGTAGTCAATGATGTCCCAGGATTGTCAGTTGCTAACATTTTTCCAAATATCTTTCTTTGTGTTCAACAGAACAAAGAAATGTATTCAGATTTTGAACAACTTGGGGGGGAGTTTTTATGACAGAATTTTGTTTTTATTACATTTTTGGGTGGAGTATCCCTTTAAGAATAAACTGCAATATCCAATAAACTGCAATGTGAGATGCCTAATGCAGTGCCATTCCCCAAGAAATATTCAGGAACTTTACATAACTTGGTGGAAAAGTGAGGTACATTTTTGTTTAGCAAGAACTGATGAATCTGGTGCAATCTGTGAGGAAGAGTATTGCATGTTATTATGTACATAATAGTTGATTATTGACTATTATTACATGGCTCATTTGAATGCTTGATTCTGATTGGCCAGTCGCGACATTCCAAGGGTTGTTATTTTCAAATAACAACCGCTCAAAACTAATAACACACTGTAATCCAGATGCTGCAAATCATTTTGAGGGGTTTAATATTACACAAAAATGAATTATAAATATGTCTTTTAATAACATATACTGTATGACATTATATTTACAAATGATTAAACCAATTTGCCTGTTCGTGACGTTTGAACGTCATTTCTTACTTTAAAACCGAAACTAAACGACTTTTCCTCGCGAAAGGTCTGTATTCGGTAAAAATGAGCTAATAAAATATTTCAAATTCACATTTTATGTCCAGTTTTTTTCTCATGTGGCAAGTAGCCATGTAATAAGCAGGATAATGTACAAGCAGCCGGCTGTTATCGTGAAATAAGCCCCTTCAGTGTGATACAAGACCCTCTGCTTCGCGTCAGGGTCCTGATCACACTGTCGGGCCTTATTTCTGTGATAACACCCGGCTGCCTGTACATTATCCCTTACTTAGACTATACAGAATCAAGTAGACTGCAATTAAAGGTGGGCTACATGACCACACCTGTTTCACGATATGATATTTATTTCAAGGTAACACTATATATCACAATATTTACTTGTGTCTCTCACTTTTGACTACTTTTATTTCCAAAAATGTATAACAATTCGTATATTGTATGACATTAAAAATAAAAAAGAGTCTTAAAATGAATTGGTTTTACAGGGATATGACAAACAGAAATGGAATGGACCCAGAACAAAGTGACGCCAATATCGGTTCGCATCTGTGGGTGCCATAAGTACCGCAATACTCTTGTTTCTAGTTTCTAGTCTAGTTTCTAACAGTTATTATTTATCTTATGTCATATAAATGCCTTATTTTAAAAATGATGTGTACAACAAATAAATATGATATAAAAGTGCAGTCCGAGTAAACAGATTATAAATGTGACAGGTGTTTTGAGGTGGCAATCATGGAGTAAGTGTCTTTTGTGACTCACTTTCTCTGGTCTTCTGAAATGCGTTAAAATGGGTGGGTGGGTGTCGCGTCAAAATTGCTGAAGTGTTGCGCGTTTGAGCGTATCTGTGCTACACATACATCACTAAGTAACAGAACTCCTGTTTGAACTGTGAGTTTTGTGATCCGTTGCACCACTAGTTTAAGTACATCAGACACTATATGCACTGTTATATGTATGTTATAATATGTTATAACAGATAGGAACAGCACATAAGATTTATAATTAATTCCTAACAAAATGAATGAGTAATTAGCTTTGTCGCCTCATTGTGGTAAAACTTTTTTTTGCAGAAAGTTAGTGAGAAAGTTGGAGGGGCAGAAGGAACTAAATTAGATGAAGACTTCATGCTAATGGAAAAGGTGAGTGTCCTGCAGAGAGAGTCATGATTCACACTTACAGTATACTCGGTATACTCTATATTCACAATTGAAATGTAGGAATTATGTTTTAGAAAGTAATTTACAAGAAAAGTGGAAATCTGTGTTTTCTTCAGTTTGTGGCTTAAGATAATCACCCAACAGTGTTATAATGGATAGGCTGATAGAGTACATGGTCTCTGGGGATGTACAGTACTTTAAATGTTATTATGGTACCACCAGATCACACATCAAAGCTGTAAATATTGGTTTATTGTTCATGCTGTGATCTGTTTTCTTGCTAGAGCACTTAACATAAGGGAGCCCAGAATAGCTTAATAAAAGGTCTCCCAAAAAAGCTTGATGCCTTAAGCCGCAGGTATAGTCCGGCCGTCCGTGTTCGCCAGCCTGCACGTGCGCAGCCGGAATTTTGAGACTGCGTGGACGAAACGCGTACAACAGTGCATGCGCGAGAAAATGTTAAGAGCCCACTAGGCAATACCGTAATGGAAAGTTTGCGGTGTGCAGTTGTTGCAGAAGACCCACACAAAAGCAACATGTCGAAAAGGAGGAGCCAGAACACTGCAACAAAGAGTTTGAGTGCAATGAAGAACGAATTCGACGAGCATTTGTGTGAGGAGATTCGAAAATATCTGCATTTATATAATTCAAGTTTAAAGGGGTCATATGGCGGAAGTACGTGTTTTTCTGTGTTTTTGGTGTGTTATAAGTTGCCCATGCATGTATTAGACACGTAAAATTGCACAAATGAAAGTGTGGGAACAAAAGATGCGTTCTATCTAAAAGCGAATGCTCAACCAGACTTGCCTGAAACGCCTCGTGTAACCACAACCCGGCGAATCTACGTAACTTCGTAACATGATTTGACTAAGACCGCCCAAATCTACACATAGTTAAGGTGGGTGTAATTGTAAATCTCATTGTATCGCCTGTCAGTACAATTGCTTTGGAACCTGATGTTCCGAATATGGTAAGAGGCGTTAAATTTCGTGAAATGCTTGCAGTATTTGACCAATCACTACGCACTGGTGAACTGGCCAATCATAGCACACCTCGCTTTTCAGAGCCATGAGCTTTGTAAAAAATCAGTGCGTTTCAGAGAGGTGGGGCAACGAGGAGATACAAACATGCACACTATGTGGAAAATACAACGTTTTTTAAACTTTAAATGGTGTATACACATTGTGTTACATCTAAAACAAACAATAATATTCGTTTTAGCCGTGCAATATGACTCCTTTAAGAGAGTATAAATATGTGTTCATGGCAGCTAATTGTTATCTCTGTCATCTGCAATGGTGGAGCCACACTTCTTCTATCATTAATTTGCAGTGGGCCTGTGAATAACGCAGCCCAGTGCTGCCCTCTGACGGTCTGGTGGAGTATACATACTCATTTGTACTGCGCATGTGTCGAACTCGTCCGTCCGCTCGTATCCGAGATTGAGTATGCGCAGGAAGCTGTGCAGACGAGTTTGAGTGAGAGACGGACATGGAAGTGGAATGTCAAGTATACTCACGCATTTATGATTTTGTTCGAGATCTTTCCTGTCTTAAAGCGTTCTTTTTTGTCAACCTATTCTTTTGTAGAAAGTAGATGTCACAACAAGGACAGTAATGGACATTATGACTAAGACAACAGAGTATCTGCAGCCTAATCCAGGTAAATGTGTATAATAGAAGCATTTTTTATTATGACCCTATTTTGAAAAATAAAGTAATAATCTGTTTTGCTCTTGTGTCTTTATGTAGCAACTCGTGCTAAATTGAGTATGATGAGCTCCATGTCTAAAATCCGAGGAGGTGATAAAGGTCCTGGTTACACACAGACTGAAGTTGTCCTGGGAGAGTCCATGCAAAGGTTTGGCCGGGAGCTTGGAGAGGAGTCCAGCTTTGGTAATGCTTGCTTTATATTGCTATATAGTTACTTAGTTTAGAAGTTAGTTGAAAGTCATGTTGAGTACACAGTGGGCCACATTTGACGTACTTCAGAAAACTGGGTGTAAGGTTGTTTCCATGCAAATCTTGACATTTATTAATATGGACGTGAGAGGTGGATCCAATCAAATCTCACGTCAGGTTTCAGCTTGTGTGAAGCCAGTCTTTTGTTTTTCCCACATGAAAAAACATTTTGAAGGGAATTTTAAAACACCTTATTATTACCATCTGTATTGCCCTTCAATAGGTGAAGGTTTTTTCACATGCACATATTTTACATTTTCTGTATTTTTCTGTATTTGAAATCAATCCTATTTCAAAAAGCAAGATAGTTCGTTCGAACTTTCAATATCCACAGAGATGTTCTCTCTCTTGGCCGGATTACATTTCTTCATGTTGGGAGAGGCTAAAATTATAGTGGCGTGATGATTATTTTTTATTCACCACATTTATCATCGTACAATTTTTCGTATGATGGAACTGGCGGCATGTGAATGTTCCATGAATCACAAAATGCTGTCGTAAGCTTATTTCTATGGAAGCCCAATCCTGCCAAAATTAAAAATAAATAAATACAAAAATAAATCCATTAAGAAATGTAAAAAAGCAAAAATAGAAATTAATTTTCTAAAAATAACAAAAAAATTGATTAATGGAAAATTGATATTTAAACGTATATTATTTATTTAAACATGTTTGTACATTGTATTTATGCTAATATATATGTATTTTTACATTATTTATTTTTACATTTATTTATGTATTTCTACATTTCTGTGTCCATATGGTAATGAGGGGGCGTGTCTTTCTTCAGACATGGCAGTCGAGCACAGAGTGCTGCAGTAGGCCACAGGTAAACTTTAAGGCCATAGTAACATCTTTTGCTTTGACAAAATGACATGCAAGAGATGAGTGTGACCACATGAAACAATAGTATATTACAGCATTTACTATAGTAAACTGCAGCATACTATATTTTAGTAATATATACTGTAGTGCACTATAGTACTATAGTAGGATTTAAAAGCCCTTAAGGAAATCAATCATAATTTTATCATTTTGTAAATGTAGAAAGAAACCTGAAAAATGTTTTTTGGCAGATTTGTATGACAACAGTTCCACTACAAATACCATGGTTAACTCTGGTTATACTATAGCAACACCATGGTTAAATTGTGGTCATAATGGCTTAACTAAAGTTTAATTTCATAAAGGAACACTGTAGTATCTGGGAATTTTACTTTACTTTAGTAAATACTATTGTATACACTATAGCAGGGCTAGTCAAGCACCTGTTCATCATTTTAAATGAATCCTGAATGATTAGCTTGGCCAGGTGTGTTTGATTAGGTTTGGAAATAAACCCATCCAGGAACAGTTGAGAAAGCGAAAGGAAACTACGGGATGAGAGAAAGGGGAACAGAGTGGTTCTGAACAACGTGTTGGCATACAGTTCACACTACCAGCACCAACAACAACATCATGCTTTAATTGATTTAATATAATGTCTGTTGTTTGTTGCTATTGTGCCTCTCAACATGAATGAACAGGCAATTGTGTAAAAATGTAAGTTAATAATTCAGGATTCATTTAAAATTATGAACAGGTGCTTGACTAGCCCTGCTATAGCTTATACCATTATATTTACTAAAGTAAAGTGTAGTAAAACTTATTAACAGAGATGAATAAACATTATGTTTAGGCTTAACATTATGTTCTTACCACATAAATTTAGCAGGTTGTCCGTTTTTAGAAACAACAATCAAAATCTTCTTTAGTCACACTCACAAACATCAGGGTCCGTTCAGTTAAACGCACCAAATCGATCGAAAATCACTAAAATATGTTTACTCTCACATCTGTAAGGTATAAAGTAAAGAAAGAATATTAATAAACCGCTAAAGTAAAATCAGGCAGTGAGGTAAAAAGAAATGACCGTTAACGTTTAAATGATGAGAGCGCGCAGCTCTTTGCAGAACAAAGAAGGCGAGTGCGTGCTGGAGACGCGCAAGCACATATCAGACACGCGCACACAAAATAAATAGTTGTCATTGTGGTATCGAATTAAACTCCAGTTTAATAGCTGTCAGAAGTCAGATTAATAGCATTCGTCTTGACATTATAACAGATTTTACTATGATTATAAATTTTCCATACAATAACATAATAAACAGAAATGACCAGATTCATTAATCAAATGACCAGCATCCAGGTCATCTGAAGACGAGTACATCACGTCGCTACAACGTTCTCTATGGGATTAATTCACAACGTTATTTGAGGACGAGGCTGGGACGTTTCTGGAACGTAAGCAAAAATTCTAAGAAATGGAACGTTGCCAAGATAT
Source organism: Triplophysa rosa (assembly GCF_024868665.1). Lineage (NCBI taxonomy): Eukaryota > Metazoa > Chordata > Actinopteri > Cypriniformes > Nemacheilidae > Triplophysa > Triplophysa rosa. The sequence goes on along the minus strand of NC_079893.1, from coordinate 14,278,245 downwards.
CCTCAGAACGTGGTCACAAAGTAATGTCACGGTGACCAAATGAAGACGAACTGGCGACGTTGTCAGGATGTACTGTGTTAGCTGGGAATCGACTCCAAGACAGGAGTCGACTCCGTAATCTTTAATGTTGTCATTGACTCAAATTGGTTAAATTGTCTTTGTGATTGGCGCAAAGCAATGAAAAACATTTAAAAAACAATCGTGTTTAATGTAAAAGTCATACCTCCACTCTCTCTCTCTCTGACTGTACACGTTTACATCCGATCCAAAACACTGCGGTAATCAGAGCATGAGCGACGCCTACTGGTACTCTCAAAAAAAGCTCACACAATATTTCCCGTTCATTCTTCACCGTCAATCCGATCACATTAAATTCTTATTGAAAAATTCTCCTATATTTCTTCTGTCCCTCTTCAAGCTTTTATTTCTCGAAACAACTGTTAATCAACTTTGTAAGTTGCTTTGAATGAAAGCGTCACGCTATGCTTAAATGTGAGTCTGTGCGCATAACTGGACACAAATCAAAATCAAGTTTGTGGAAACATATTATAATGCGTTTCATCCATCTTAAAAACGTAAAAAATCAGCAACAGCCAGGGAGTCACAAATCATATATTAAGTTCTTGTTGCTGGGTTATTATTATAGCATATTTGTTGGTTTTAAAATGACATGTTGATATTTTTAAATACTTTTTATTGTTAAATGGCCAACACAGAAAGGCAATGAGTTACATTAAGAAAAGAACACAAGGTAGGCTCAACGTCTTTTCTCCTTTTTAAAACATGTGTTGAATTTAGCCTAGGGTGAATATATAAATTCTTAATAGAAAATAAAAAAAATGTTTTGGGCTTGTTTTGCGCACATTTACGGAGCCTCAATTCAAAACAATGAAACGCGGTGTCTTTAATTACAAAACATTTTCATTTGTGTAACTGTAATGCTCCAAAATCGATGCAATATAAAAATAATAAAGGAAACGAAATGTCTTCGCTTTACCATAAGTCTATAGCTATGGTTAGACATGGGCCGTCATGTCCTTGCGCTGCGTGCGCTTGGAAAAACCACATTGGTTTAGCACCAGAAAGGAGTAACTGGTCTGACAGCACAAAAAAACTCTCTGTGATGGTGTTCGTTGCAAAAATTCTTGTGTATTTGCTAATGACTTTGGAATTTGGTTGCCAGCCCAAAGTTCCCAAACTTGTGAAGTTACATTCATTTATTTTATATTCATATTCCTGAGCCCGTTTTGAATGGCAGTAAATGGAGTCAAAGTGTCGATTCCATCGACTCCAAAAAACCCGGAACTAGGTTCACGAGAACGAGACGAGATGAGATTTTTAGACTTTTTTTAAAAGAAATCCTCAATGATGAAATTGTCTTTTATTCACCTTAACACAAAATGCAAAAAATGTTGGCATTATAAAATCAGCTTGTACTTTATGAAACACATTAAACTTCTATTTTAATTAATTATATCATGCAGTAATAAACAATATGTTAACACAGCAAAATGTTTGGTCACAAACTCAAATGACAACAAAAAATGACACAAAATGTATGCTTTGTTTTCTTAACAGGCATAGCTTTTAGTAAAGAGCTGTGGTTGTTTTCTCTATATGCTTTTGCATGGTGCCCGTGTTAGCAGAGGTGGCGCTCATTTCACACTGTCAATCCTCCTTCCTCCACTGACTGAACATAGCCTTCAGAGAAACAGTTAAAACTACATAAACACATCATGTTTTATGCTTACACTGCATATATGTAAGAGACAGATGATCCATTTTTTAAGAGGTTTGGCTGTGAGATATTTAAAAATAAAATTTTGAAATACATATACAGTATATTGGCAAAAATGTTTAAAAAATAAATAAATGTTTAAATAAAAGAATAATATACGTTTAAATATCAATTTTTTCATTATTTTTTGTTATTTTTAGAAAATTGATTTCTGTATTTATTTATTTATTTTCGCTTTTATACATTTCTTCCATTCAATTCAATTCAATTTTATTTATATAGCACTTTTCACAATGTGCATTGTTCCAAAGCAGCTTTACAGGAGCAAATTAGAAAAACACAGAAAGGTAAAACACAGCACAGTGCATGGTGTTTATAGACCAAGAAAGATTATTATAATAAATAATATCTAATAAATAAATGAATAAATAAATAAATGCAGTCTCCCGGTGAGCAAGCCAACACTGCACTGCTCTGCTGTGGCGAGGAACCCAAACTCAAATGATGAATAATGGAGAAAAAAAAACCTTGGGAGAAACCAGGCTCAGCCGGGAGGGCCAGATCTCCTCTGACGTGTCATAACTGCACTCAGTGACCCCGACCAAAGCCACCGAGCAACGTCCAAGAAGAACAGGGAGAGCCCACGAGCCGCGACCCAGGAAGCCCCACCCGCCGAAACCGTGCAGGTCCAACCCGGTCCCATTCCGTGATCAACAACAGACAACAGAGGAACAACCAGGGAAAAGTAGTAATGGCATAATTAACTTTATTCCTCTGTTGTCCGACATCGACCACAAAACAAGACCAACCAGACCAGACCCACACAGTCCCAACAAATGAAACGCCCCGAACCACAACCAACAAGCCCCCCCACTCCCTACAACACCCACCCAGCTACCTCCAATCAAAGTCACTGAGTGCAGCCATTACTTCAAACTGCTGTCATGTGATGTAAGTTTAGCATTAAATACCAAGTATTGTAAATTTAGCATTTATGTGACAGGTAGTCCGTCTTTGCTCTCGGTTGGGGATGGAATTGTCTGAGCTGGGCCGGCCAGATGGTCGCCTTTTTCTTGGGTGGTGATGGAATTGCCTTGGATGGAGCTGGATGGTCAGTCAGTCCGCAGGCTCTCGCAGGAGGATGGCACGGGATTTTCCGATGTAGCTGGCGTAATCTCTAGTTGTGGATGGGCATATGACGTTCATCTGGGCCTGGCGGAATCTCTCCCTACCTCGGGATGGGCATCCCGAGGCGAGGGCAGAAACAGAATGAGAATAATTAGCGTAGCTGCTGTTCATTAGCTATGTATTAGTGAATGCTTGGCTGAAAAGATGTGTCTTTAATCTAGATTTAAATTGGGAGAGTGTGTCTGACCCTCGAATAGTATCGGGGAGGCTATTCCAGAGTTTAGGTGCTACGTATGAGAAAGCTCTACCCCCTTTGGTGGATTTAGTTATTCTAGGTGTTATCAAAAGTCTGGAGTTTTGAGATCTTAGAGAGCGTGATGGGTTGTAGTGTGGTAGAAGCTCTGTTATGTAGGTAGGGGCTAAACCGTTTAAGGCTTTATAAGTAATTAAAAGAACTTTAAAGTCAATACGATACTTAATGGGTAACCAGTGAAGGGTTGATAACATTGGGGTTATGTGATCGTATTTTCTGGACCTGATTAGAACTCTGGCAGCTGCATTCTGAACTACCTGTAGTTTGTTTATTGATGCTGCAGGACAACTACTAAGCAGTGCATTACAGTAGTCAAGTCTTGCGGTCACAAATGCATGAATAAGCTTCTCTGCGTCAGCCACACATAAAATATTTCGCAATTTGGCAACATTTCTAAGGTGGAAGAAGGCTGTTTTTGTGACATTTGAGATGTGATTTTTAAATGACAGGTTGCTGTCTAATATAACGCCAAGGTCTTTAACTGTACTTGTTGGAGTAACAGTGCAGCCTTCAATTTGCAGGTCATAATCCGAAATATTCTGCTCACGTGTCTTGGATTTCATGGATTTATTTTTGTATTTTTTATTTTATTTTTAATTTTGGCAGGATTGGGCTTCCATAATTTCTGGGCACAGATCTGTGCTATGTTAGATTGATAAATGAGGTCCAGTATGTCCAAAGTTTGTCACCATGGTTAGTTAAGTACACCTGGGGCCTGAATAAGTAAGGTTCCACATTAAGGCAACTAACTTGTTTGTGCAATCTAACACATTTTTTCTTTTGTAACATAATGTGGATAATTTAAAAAAAAAAGTCGAATAGTCACACATGTGTCATGACAGAAACACAGAAACGGCCCAGAAATTTATTAAACACAGTCAATAAGTGCACAGTAGCGACCCGACCGCGAGCGTTCCAGCTCGCGGTGGTAAGAGGCAAGTGGCAGAACACAGCGGCGAGGGCGGAGGATAGGAACCCAGCGAGGAGATGGAGTCTTACGTGCTGGGGTACCTCACTCAGTCCAGGTACCGTGATGGAACCCCAGAAGAAGACTCCGGCGAGGACGAAGCTCTCCGATCCTCCAGAGAAAAGCTGGCCGCAGATGGCGGATGACGGATGGAACGCCCACGGGAGCTGCCAGGGACGAGAGAGTAACAGGCGAATGGTAAGAAGTTAACTGGACAAGACTAGACAGTGACTAAGGCAAGGCTAAGCGAGACAAAAACTTCGTCAGACGTGCCGCAGCAACGTCTGGGTCAGTCTGAACAGGCTAACAAGAGCAACGGTCAGACAAAGAACGAGAGACACTAGGGAAAGATAAAGGGAATAATAATGAGAGGAAATAGTGTCAGGTGCGGGGCAATTACGGTAATAAGGGCGCTAATCATAGTAAGTAAATGCAGGAGTGTGTGTGTGTAGTGGAAAATCACCAGTGCATGAGAGCCTACAGACACAGGGGGGAGGGAACAGTGACGCGGACACCGAGCACACGGTCCGCCCATAGCTAGCAGTGCCACGTGCTCGACACAGACCAAAACAAACTCCGTGCCAGAAAAAACACACCAAACTAAACCGGACCGTGACAGTACCCCCTCCCCCATCAGCGCCTCATGGTGCTACGGGGAAGGCTCACCTCGTTTCCGGTGGAACTCCACGATCAGAGACTGGTCCAGCACATCACCCGAGGGAACCCACAATCTCTCTTCTGCACCATAACCTTCCCAGTCCACTAAGTATTGAACGCCCCTGCCACGGCGACGGATGTCCAGGAGCTTCCTAACGGTGTATGCTGGGACGCCATCCACCAGCCGCGGGGGAGGGGGGGTGGGCCGAGAACTGGCTAAGTTAAGGGGGGAGGTGACTACGGGTTTAACCCTGGAGACATGAACCAGCGGGTGAACTCAACCAAGAGTAGGAGGAAGCTTGATTCGCACGGCCACCGGATTAACCACCTTGGTGGTTGATCTGGAACAGTCCAATGAACCTGGGTGCCAGCTTACGAGAAGGGACCCAGCGAGGCAGGTCCTTGGTAGAGAGCCCTACCTGTTGACCGCACACATAGGCAGGAGGAGTGATCAGGTGGCGGTCCGCCGCTGCCTTGGTCCTCAGAGTGGTTCGGGCCAAAACCTCTCTGGCCCTTGTCCAGGTCCGATGGCAACGCCGGACGAAGGCCAGAGCTGAGGGAACCGCAGCATCGAGTTCCTGAGAGGGAAATAGAGGAGGTTGGTAACCAAGAGAACATTCAAATGGCGACATATCTGTGGCTGAGACGGGAAGGGAGTTGTAAGCATATTCCACCCAAGAGAGTTGTTGGCTCCAGGAGCAAGGGTTGTGAGACGTCAGACAGCGGAGTCTCTTACAGAGTTCCTGGTTAGCTCGCTCACATTGCCCGTTGGTCTGAGGGTGGAAACCTGACGACAGACTCGCGGAGGCCCCGATCTGACGACAGAACTCTTTCCAAAACCGGGAAGTGAACTGTGGACCCCTATCGGAAACGACGTCCACCAGAAGACCATGTAAGCGGAAGACGTCGTCCACCATCAGTTGAGCCAATTCCCGGACAGAATTGGGAGCTTAGGGAGAGGTATGAAATGGACCGCCTTGGAAAATCGGTCCACCACCAAGAGGATAACAGTGTGACCCCTAGACAAGGGAAGGCCAGTGACGAAGTCCAGAGCGATGTGAGACCAAGGATGGGAGGGAACGGGGAGAGGGCGAAGCAGACCTGCGGGTGGGCGGTGGGCGGTCTTGCTTTGAGCAAAGACCAGGCAAGCCAACACGAACTGTCTGACGTCATCGGAAGCCGACAGCCACCAAAACCGCTGGCACACGGAGGCCAGGGTTCCCTTGACCCCTGGATGGCCGACCAACCTGGACGAATGGCCCCATTGGAGGACCTCCAAACGTAAGGGAGCGGGGACGAACAACCGACCCGCCGGACACCCTTCCGGCACTTGCACCTCCTCCACTCGTCGTTAGATTCCCCAAGCCAGAACCCCGACAACTCTCTCCTCAGGAAGGATGGGGTCGGAGGAGCTCTCGTTGTTTGGGTCCTCGAACAGACGAGAGAGGGCGTCAGGTTTGACGTTCTTAGACCCAGGCCGGTACGACAAGGTGAAGTTGAAGCGGCCAAAGAACAGTGCCCAGCGAGCCTGCCGCGAGTTTAACCTTTTGGCCGAACGGACGTATTCGAGGTTCTTGTGGCCCCCTCCAACCAATGGCGCCACTCTCCCAAGGCTAGGCGCACCGCCAGCAGCTCTCTGTTACCGTAGCTAGCGGTGCCACGTGCTCGACACAGACCAAAACAAACTCCGTGCCAGAAAAAACACACTAAACTAAACCGGACCGTGACCGTGTTTGTGTGTGGTTATTAATGTAATGAATAATAAATAATTTATTGAATGCTCAGTTATGACAATTCTGAATCTGTTTTAAAATCATTTTCTCTATTTAAACACTAATATTGTGTTATTATAAATATGTTAAGCCATCATACTACAGATTTGCTATGTTCTGTTAGGATTTTGTATTCACATGCTTGGGACTGCTTATAATCTTAGATGTTTAGATTTGCACCAAAACATTCTAGTTTTCATGGCCATTTTCCCACTTCTTTCTGATCTCTGGAATTAAGCGGGCCATTTTTGTCTAAGATGTAAATGCCCTCATTACATGTGAAATGAGAGAGCTGCACTTTTCATAACCATGCAGGTATGAGGTTGAGTGCTGTATATTTCAAGTGCGTTATTCATTCATAATGACCACACAATGTAATGCAGGCTTTGCAATGTGAAGTTTACAAAACAATCCAAGCTTTAAAACAAATGTTCAGGGCTCTTGAAACTGCTATTCACAATCAGGTTTGACAAGGTTTGTTTAAAGAGTATATATTTTGTGATTTTTAGGTCCTACTTTGGTTTACAACAAACATACACGGTGTAAAAACACTTGAATTTTCTAATAATAGGCAGTTATTATTACCTTACTTCTTGACTGACTCTCAAATGATTCGTTTGGCGATTCATCTGTCTAATCCCCTCCTTTCTGTCAGCCTACTCTGATCTGATTGGTCATATGGTCTAGTCTGCTGTGATTGGTCTACCACATGCAGTGTTGCAAATGGAACATAGGCGGGCATTACACGGAGTGACCCGACCCGATTATGAAATTAGAATGACAGACGACTCGTTCGCGTTATTCAGAGTCGACTCCTTTTTTCCCAAGCCAATAACTTTGTTATTTGTTCACTTTCGGCTTTACAACCCGGCAGACTGCTTTCATTCACACACAGCATGAAATGTAATTTTAAGGACATTGTAATATTTACTATTTAAAAGGGTCATGTAGTAATTTGGTCCATTTTTATAGTAGTGTTTTTGCAATCTGAAAAACATATATAAGAAATACACGACTGTATATAATTTAGCTGGTCTGTGTTCTTTAAGACATCAGTGTAAATGCTCACTGTTATGATCAGCAAACAACCTTTGTTTTCAAGTTTTTATCTACTTGCATAAAAATCAAGAGGAATAGGTGTAAGACTGTGACCTAAACCAAGACCCAATCCACATTTGTGGATAACCACAAGATCAGGGCTCAAACTCTGATGGCACAGAAAGAGATGCAACTGCTTTGTTTTTTTCTCTCTATGCAAATACCCTATGTTAATTTTCTACCTTGCAAATTTCTGAACAATACTTCTCAACGTTAGAAAAAGTCCTGGAAAAGTTAGAAAAAAAGAGTATTAAAAGAATAGTTAACCCAAAAATGAATTTTAACTCATAATTTAGTCATGCCACACTCTGTACACACTTTTGAAGGAAAAAAGTTCCTTCAAAAGGTTCTTCGATGCCATAGAAGAACTTTTTGGTTCCATAAGGAAGTGCCTTTAAGAGTGCCCCCTAGGTGTATTGGTGTATATATCATTGTCCTTTCTAGCTTTGTAATGCCATTAAAGTTAGACTTTGAACATAAATATATGAGAAAACTTCACGCATAATAGCGGCACGCCATCTCCGCATATCTTGATGTCAAATCCCTCATTGGTTCTCGCGTGTTTCAGAACTGATATGCGACCTGTCAGTTCACTGGCATCTACATTGCGAGCTCACTGTTGAGCAGTCTTGCACTTTATAACAGATATACAGTAGCAGGTATTGTACTTTTGTGTTTCAGGTCTGGCTCTGATCGAAGTTGGAGAAGCCATGCGAGAGCTAGGTGAAGTTAAAGATGCTCTAGACATGGAGGTTAAGCAGAACTTTGTTGATCCTTTGCAGAATATGCATGACAAAGACTTAAAGGAGATACAGGTAAGATAAAACAAATTCATTTTCCTTTGATTTATAATATTTCATGGTAAAGTTTCAAATAATCAACACCATAACATTAGATTAAATTTTAGATTAAACTTTAGTTTAGTTGAAAAAAGTTATCAGGTATTGTTTGCTTTTTTATCTCATTATGAACTCTTAATGAAAGAATCTATTACATTTGGAAATCTTCCTGTTGTTCTCCAATATTAATGATTTAATACAAAAATGAGGATGTTACAGGTTTTGTTTAAGAATCTTAATAGCAATAGTTCTTCTGTCAACACTGTAATTATAATTCAAAAAGGTTGTGCAGATATTTTCTTTTTGAAACATATTTTTTATATTTCATTTAATGCCGATGATTTGCTTTTGTCATTACTTTTGGGCAATATATACAGCCTCTAAAAAAATCTGTCAGGTTTAAAGATGCCTGTGAATATTATGTTGCAGTTGCCGTAATACAATATAATTAATAATCATTTATAAAACTAATTAATGACAATTATTCATAACATGCTTAGTGGTCTTTGGCTAAATTGTTATTGTTTGAGGGAGTAAAAGCTTGGAACCATCAATTTGATTGATAATTTGATTGATTTTCGCAGCATCACCTGAAGAAGCTGGAAGGACGACGATTGGACTTTGACTATAAGAAGAAAAGGCAAGGCAAAGTGACAGAAGATGAGATCAAACAGGCACTGGAGAAGTTTGATGAGTCAAAGGAAATTGCTGAACAAAGCATGTTCAACCTTCTAGAAAGTGATGTAAGAAGCCCATTATATGCTTGTCCTTCATTAATCTAGCTAATACGCTAAACTTCTATGATTATTCACAATCAATTGTGTTTCAACAGATCGAGCAGGTCAGCCAGCTTTCTGCTCTGGTCCAAGCTCAGGTGAACTACCACAGACAGGCTGCAGAGATCCTTCAGCAGCTATCCAGCAAGATAGAGGACAGGTTTGTGTTCTAGGTTCTAAATTTGAGGGCATGTTTTTCAAAAGTCAATTCACTCTTGAGCTATCAGACTGTTTATATACAGTGAGGAAATATTTATTTGATCCCCTGCTGATTTTGTAAGTTTGCCTGCTTACAAAGAAATGAAGGGTCTATAATTTTTATGATAGGTTTATTTTAACTGATAGAGACAAAATATTCCAAAAATTCAGGGGAAATTTTTTTATATAAAGGTTATACCGAAGTGGAGACCGTGCTTTCTCTGTGAAAACCTCTGCTCTATGGAATGCGCTACCCGTATCACTGAAGGTATCCCCAAGTCTGGACACTTTTAAAAAGAATTTAAAGACCTACCTATTTTCGAAGGCTTTTGGTGTTTGACTGTGTCCAAACCTTTGGGCTATTTTTAGTATTGGTTTTATTGATTTTTTTAGCATGGTGGTATGTTGTTGATTTACATTGTTTTACAATGTTGTCATTTACATTGTTGATTTACACTCACCTAAAGGATTATTAGGAACACCATACTAATACGGTGTTTGACCCCCTTTCGCCTTCAGAACTGCCTTAATTCTACGTGGCATTGATTCAACAAGGTGCTGAAAGCATTCTTTAGAAATGTTGGCCCATATTGATAGGATAGCATCTTGCAGTTGATGGAGATTTGTGGGATGCACATCCAGGGCACGAAGCTCCCGTTCCACCACATCCCAAAGATGTTCTATCGGGTTGAGATCTGGTGACTGTGGGGGCCATTCTAGTACAGTGAACTCATTGTCATGTTCAAGAAACCAATTTGAAATGATTCGAGCTTTGTGACATGGTGCATTATCCTGCTGGAAGTAGCCATTAGAGGATGGGTACATGGTGGTCATAAAGGGATGGACATGGTCAGAAACAATGCTCAGGTAGGCCGTGGCATTTAAACGATGCCCAATTGGCACTAAGGGGCCTAAAGTGTGCCAAGAAAACATCCCCCACACCATTACACCACCACCACCAGCCTGCACAGTGGTAACAAGGCATGATGGATCCATGTTCTCATTCTGTTTACGCCAAATTCTGACTCTACCATTTGAATGTCTCAACAGAAATCGAGACTCATCAGACCAGGCAACATTTTTCCAGTCTTCAACTGTCCAATTTTGGTGAGCTCGTGCAAATTGTAGCCTCTTTTTCCTATTTGTAGTGGAGATGAGTGGTACCCGGTGGGGTCTTCTGCTGTTGTAGCCCATCTGCCTCAAGGTTGTGCGTGTTGTGGCTTCACAAATGCTTTGCTGCATACCTCGGTTGTAACGAGTGGTTATTTCAGTCAAAGTTGCTCTTCTATCAGCTTGAATCAGTCGGCCCATTCTCCTCTGACCTCTAGCATCAACAAGGCATTTTCGCCCACAGGACTGCCGCATACTGGATGTTTTTCCCTTTTCACACCATTCTTTGTAAACCCTAGAAATGGTTGTGCGTGAAAATCCCAGTAACTGAGCAGATTGTGAAATACTCAGACCGGCCCGTCTGGCACCAACAACCATGCCACGCTCAAAATTGCTTAAATCACCTTTCTTTCCCATTCTGACATTCAGTTTGGAGTTCAGGAGATTGTCTTGACCAGGACCACACCCCTAAATGCATTGAAGCAACTGCCATGTGATTGGTTGATTAGATAATTGCATTAATGAGAAATTGAACAGGTGTTCCTAATAATCCTTTAGGTGAGTGTACATTTTTCTATTGCTGTACAGCACTTTGGTCCATTATAGTTCCATTATAATGCTCTATAAATAAACTTTGACTTGACTTGATAAATTGATTTGCATTTCAGTCAGTGAAATAAGTATTTGATCCCCAGGCAAAACATAACTTTGTACTTGGTGGAGAAACCCTTGTTGGCAAGCACAGAGGTAAGACATTTCTGATATCAGGATACATTTAGTCCACTCCTCTTTTGGAGGTTTCTTGGCTGTCGCTCAGCAAATTGGAGTTTTAGCCTCCTTCACAGATTTTCTATAGGACTAGGGTCTAGAGACTGGCTAGGACATTTAATGTGCTTCTCCTTAAGCCACTCTTTGGTTGTCTTGGCAATATGTTTTGGGTCTTTGTCATGTTAAAGGCACATCCACGACCCATCTTCAGTGATCTAGTTAAGGGGAGGAGGTTCTCATCCAAGATTTTAGGGTACATGGGCCGTCCCTCAGCCCCTCAATGCGGTGAAGTCATCCTGTACCCGTAGCAGAGATAAAGCCCTAAAGCATAATGTTTCCAACACTGTGCTTCTCTGTAGGGATGGTGTTCTTGGGGTCATAGTCAGCATTTCTCTCCTTCCAAAAACAGGAGTCAATTTTGGTCTCACAGCACTTTCTCCAAACCTTTTCTGAATCATTTTGATGTTCATTGTCAAACTTCAGACGAGCCAGATGGGTCTTCTTGGGCAGGAGGACCTTGCGGGTGCTTCAGGATTTCAATCTATTGTGGCATAGCGTGTTACCAATGGTTGGCTTGCTAACTGTGGTCCCAACTGTCTTGAAATCATTAACAAGGTTCTTCTGTGTAGTTCTGGGCTGATCTTTAACCTTTCTCATGATCATCTTTACTCCATTGGGGAAATCTTGCAGGGAGCTCCAGACCAAGGGCAATTGATAGTTATTTTGTATTTCTTCTATTTCCAAATAATCACACCAAGCATGTGTAATGTCTCTTTCTCACCAAGCTTCTGTCTGTAGCCTATTCAAGTTTTGTGCAGGTCTACAATCTTGTCCCTGACATCCTTTGAAACCTATTTGGTCTGGACCATGGTGGTGGAGAGGTTGAAATGGAAGATACAGGTTCTGTTGGCAGGCATCTTTTATATAAATAACAAGCTGACTTAGTAGTACTTTCTTAAAGTGACAGGACTAATCTGTGGTCCATATAGGCACATAACCAATCTGTGGAGCCACAATTATTTCTGGTTGGTAGGGGATACAATACTTATTTCACTGACTGAAATGCAAATCAATTTATAACCTTTATATAATTTTTCCCCCTGATTTTTTGGTTGATATTCTGTTTCTATCAGTTAAAATAAACTTACCATAAAAATTATACACTCTTCATTACTTTGTAAGCATGCAAACTTACAAAATCAGCAGGGGATCAAATAATTATTTCCCTCACTGTAGATATTAACTCTTAATATTTTTATGAATTGTCATGTTTTCATTTCTATTAAGAAAGAACTGAGTTACTTTGAGTGTTTTACACGTCCTTGTCTCTCTTATCAAACTTAAGAATAAGAGACACGTCCTCTAAACCAAGAAGAGAATATGTTCCCAAACCTCGCACATCCGTGGATTTCAGTGAGAATCATAATGGCAATTTTGGCCACAGTGGCCCCTCCAGGTCACCAGGTAGATTATTAATATAAATAAATCTATAAAGCATCTCTTGTTCTTTGCTACATTCTCGTTTCTTTCCTCTTTCAGCTCCAATGGACCAACCTTGCTGTCGGGCACTTTATGATTTTGACCCTGAAAATGAGGGTGAGCTGGGCTTCAAAGAAGGAGACATCATCACCTTAACCAGCAAGATCGATGAAAACTGGTATGAAGGGATGGTCAACGGGCAGTCTGGCTTCTTCCCCGTCAACTATGTGGATGTCCTGGTAACCTTACCCCACTAAGTCCTATGCATGTACCCTAATCTTTACCTGACCAATCAATTCACTTCTTCTATAAGAGAAGAAAACAACCAAAACAAACAGCACAGAAAGATCCATTGTGGTTTATGCGCATAAGAAATGAAGACATTGGGAATTGTTTTTCCTTAGATATTATTCCTGGTTGGAATGAAATGCTACCATTTTATTGTATTATTTATTTATTTTCGTATTATTAGATAAATATTTATGGTTGATCAGATCTCTGCATTGCCTGCTAAGCGTCTCCTGTATGTTGTTGGTTTTATGTTTGCCTGTTTTCAATAGCAACAACAAACCTTGAACTGCTTTTTTAACCTACTCCTAACCCGTTAAAAAAAAAAATGTCAGCAATAATTTATGAACACTCAAGAGTCAACGTCTTTCAATATTACGTTGTTTGTATAATGGATTTATTCAAACACCATTTGAAAGGAGTATTAAACAAAATAAAATGTGTTTTCCTTGCAATTGTAAAAATTGCATGGACTCAAATAATCAGAACATATTTGGTTTCACCTCTTTCCTGTTCCAAATGGTTGACCATAGTGTGATATGTTCTACAGTTTGTTTACTGTCTGAATAAAAAATTACTGTACAAATAGAGTAACATTTAGTAAGTAAATCACTTTCTTATTGTGTCACATACCTGTCGTCTAATAATCTCTTATGGTCCATGGATCCTATGGCTTTACATATCACATTCCATAGATTACCAATGTCATGAAACAAATAGTTTCATGTTTGATGTTTGTGTGTGCGTGTTTGTATGTGTATGACTATAAATATGCCTATGATTGCGTGTGATACCCATCATTTGAATCCATGAAACTGTGCATAATTCTTTCATATATTTTTATTGTGAAGTGTGTAATTTCTGAGCCACAGGCAACAACAATTGGAATTGTAAGACTAGGGCTTTAAATACATGTTTTCCCAACACTTTTTGCGCATTCCAAATGCTGCCAGTTTTTTGGAAAGATGCACACTCCCTAACCAACTCACACCGTTGGTGGAGCCACGTCGGTAGGGGACAGATTTGAAAATGCCTCGTATGTTTACAGTCTTTGGAAAAATTCAACCAACAAATTGAAAAATATATTTTATCATAGAAAAATTGCACACATCACCTTTATTCATCTCTGCCTGTAGTTTTGACAGTAAAAGTGTATATACCTGCTTTGAAAGAGGTATTTTGTTAATACACTAGTTAGTACGGTATTAATACTAAATGTAAGACCCTTTTTTGTTGACTATCAGGATTATAACAGAAATTATTTCTTTCCAGTGTTATCCTCAATGAGGTCTGTACAGCCTTTTTTGTGTTTTTTTTCCACTGTGTATAGTCTTGTAACTGTAGTACCATGTGTTACATTTGGATCAGTGTTAAAGCTAAATATAAAACAGACACTCAATATTTATTATTTACTGGAGGAGAATTTAGGCATAGTACATACTCTTTCGCATGAATTTTGAATGACACATCTGAATAACAGGGTTGTACTGATGAAAGAAAAATATGTAACCACAATAAATGCAAGAGATTAATGGTGCACACAGTGTATGTGTATTTTGTTTGACAGCCAGTAGGTGATGCTACTTCAACGTGACTGAACAACATTGTTTAGTCTAAAATGAAAAATGAGGTAATTTTTAAAATTTAAACCAAACTCTGCACTAGTTTTAACATTTGTCTAGACTAAAATATCTGGTAACACTTTACTTAAAGCATATATGTATAATGAATTATACAAGTAGTTTTAATGTATTATTTATGCCTTTAAATGCACCTTATAATGCATTGTAATATCTTATGCACAAGTGTAACTACAGTTAATGCATTATAATACTCATCATTTCATTGTTACACTTTGCATTTTTAATTTGGTTATAACAATTATAATGCATCATACCCTTTAATAACCCTTTATAATGCATTATACATAAAGGCTTTAAGTAAGGTGTTACCAAATATCTTAAATATATATAAAAGATTTTAAGTATTTATCCATGTCAGCTGAAAGTCAGAAATGCGTTTTCCCGCTGTTTGCTCAGTTTGTATTGTTTTTATTTCTGAATAATTCATTTAAAATCATGCTTTTTTTCTTTTTCGTTGTTTTATTCATTTTGTTCATTTTTTATTTTAGTGACATGAAACATGAAATCCATAAACTTACTTAACCAATAATGTTAAATAAATGTCCTTTATATTTGAAAATGAATATCTTAATTCTCAGAAAGGATCATGCAGACCAGATAAAATCTTTGTCCATCCTTTATGAAAATTAACCATGGCTGACCTGTTTTGTTTTATTTATAGTAAAACCCTAGTAGCCACAAATTAACCATGGGTTTATTACAGTAACCATAATAATTTAACCATGATATGTGTGTTATGATATGTGGATTTCAAAATCCATAGTTCATCTCTCAAAAGTAAATATTTATGTCAAGAAAATGCGCCGTGAATATTCACAGACAAGACATTCAAAATGTTTGGACATAATGTCAGTTCAACAGTAGAAAGTTTTGCATTACTGTATGTGGGATATTGGTTGCAAGAAATTCATGTTTGTCTTTGCAGGCGTCATTTAACAAATTACAATATCATTGAAATACAGAAAAGAATATACAATGAACAAATCCCAAGATGTTTTGAGGATAAGACTATTCAACAAATAATCAGTTTAATTTATTTTGATCATGACATAAGCAGTTGTTAATGTAAGAAACAGCAGATAATTGCTCATAATTTCATAAATTCACCAATGCATTAGTCATTTGTTCAAAAGAATAAGAAACTATGTTTGTGTGATGTGCACAAGATGATGTGGAGGTTGAACAAGTAGTAAAATTTCAACTGTGTTCTGAGATATCGATATTTTTTTCTATTCTATTATTCTATTCTATTATCGCTGCCGTTTTAATGATTTGGAAGCAGAAACATCCACAGTTTACCTACACATGGAGGTTCATGTCTCTGTAATGTGCTTACACTATTAAAACAGTACATATCTTCAATTATGACAATATGAATAGATCTTTATCATAATTCAATATGCTATTAATATTTAATAACAAGGTGGGGAGGGGTAGTGAAGCTTTCAGCTGCATCTTACCCACCGATACTCTCCACCTCCACTCGAGTGTGGCCCACCCAGACACTGGCACGCCAGGGATGTGTCACTCCAACTGTACTTACAGTCAGCGAGGCATGTCACATCCACCCAGTGCATGCTCCACCCCACTGCTTCATGTACACAAGCCAACCAGAAAGCGCTCTCACATGGCCACAGTGTAAACATAAGACCTGTTCCCATACTCACTGCGTGTCGGCAAACACACCTAACAGTGTGCATTGCATATAGTGTGACGGAAAGTACATATTTATTTACTTATTTGTATTATTTGTACTGTATTTCAACTCTGTGTCCATTTTAAATTGGTCTTTACTTGCCCTAACCCAAGTGTGTCTATATGTGTATTAAAATAGATCAATGTAGCATTTCGTTTAAACAAGCACATTTCATCTTCATTATGTCTTAATATATTAGATAAAAATGAACCCTCATTGTCTTTTAAACATGAAAATCAAGTTTGTGTTTGTGAAAATTAAATTCTGGATTATTCTATAATTTAAATAATCGCTTGTTCGCGAAATAAAGCACTTTTTGTGCCAAGCCACACTAACTTTTTACAACGAAAAATCTGAAAATATTCCTGTAATAGCATTACTAAAGTCTAACAATGTAGGAAAATATTATGGATTATACAAGATTCTCTAAAATATGCATTCTCTGTAACATAAATTCTCTTTATTTACATTATGTTCAGCATTCTTTGAATGAGCCTGCATAATTTTATAAATAATCACGAATAACTGAGCTTGATCAGTGCATTCTTGAAACTCTACCCTATCCTTACATTACAAAACAAGAACATTCTTTTTTTTTAAGTTGCAGGTTACGTAACAGGATTGACCCAATGCACACTGATAAATACTACAAATACTATATTATCAATATAATAAACAATCTCACCCTAAATAAATATGGACCTTATATAGTCGGGTTGAGTTTGGTTGCACTAAGCATTAGTGATAAGGAATTCCATAGGCATCTAATAACTCCAGTGTTAATAATACATACTGTCTTGTTCAAAAAATAACTATGCGTTTTCTGTGTTTCATGGGTGTCATGGACATATCTGCATATTAGCCACCCGCTCATGTCCATTTAGTGATGTAGGTCATCACATCCCATCTCCACTTATTGCCTTAAATATGACATGCCAACAACATGTAATAAGTCAATCTTGGGGGATGTGTCTGTGCTTATGTTCTTACATGTTCACTTGCTGGTGTTCTCACATACTTTCCCTTTTGAGCGGCAAGCTGAGCTCTCATCACCAAGCAGAGGCTGATAATTCCTTGTCTTTCAGCTCCCCTCAAAAGAACTTGTGATTGGAGATGACAAATGAGGCGGTAAGACAGGTCAGACTGCAACAAACTCAGGTGTGCTAACATGACTGTTAGTGTGTTAATGCATGAATGCAAGAGACAGGGCCCATCTAACAATGGTCTAACTTAAGTCTCCTGTGAACTATCTTCTAAAAATTCATCTTTACAATATCAATGACATACAAGCAGAGAGAACACCGATTGTATAATATGTGTGTAGGGTGCAAAGTCTTTTTTACAAAAAAAAGAGAACATGCAATTGAATTGTACTGTAAGATAATGTAGATACAACAGAGAATGAATCATCTAAAGTGTGTAACTAAAACCTATTATTACTGATGTAATAAGAGATTTACAGACAACAAAAGCAATGCCAGATTGGAGGCAAGGTGAAATAGAAAATGAAAAGGTGGTAGTAGGAATGTGTGTGTGTGTGGGTGGAAGATAAAGGAATCTTGCTGAATATTGTGTCTGACGAAGTGTTCCTGTCTGCACGAATACAAGCTCTAAAAGTGAGCCTGGAGCCTATTTAAGATCTAACGTCCAAACCTGGGTCATGTCTCAAGTCAATGAGGATTTGTGCAGGAATTTTGATGAGGGGCAGGATAGCAAGACAGCAAAAGTGGACAGATTCTATCCTTGATATGTCATAAATTGATGTATTTATATACATACATACATTTTCAAACGTAAAATAGATGTGAAAAATTGTGTTATAATAGATTTCACTAATGAAATAAATAAAATTTATGAAACTGTGTATAACACATTTCTGGTCTGAGAGTAAAAGATTGCTCTGTCAATCATATGGAATAACTTCCATGTTGTGTTTGTAATCAATGTAAAGATGAACAATTATAAACATTTGACAGTAGTGTAATTACAGCATCTGTATTTGTGCATTTGACTTGTGTTTACATTCAATACAGACACAACATATAAGCCATTTCATGTGATTGACAGAAATACAGTGGGGAGATGAGTGACAGCTGGACACATATTTGGGTGCAGGTTCAGAAAAAAACAAAGCAGCCGTTCACCCTCAGTGTCAGCTAAAGAAGCAGGCACACACCATGCAAAACAGCTCAGTGAGAGCACCATTTGTTGTGCAAATATACTAGTATATGCAAATGAAGCCACACACACACATTCACATATACTTTCGACATGACATGGGACAGCCACAAAAAAGCATGACAAGAACAAATAAAAAAATTGAGCGACAATTATTGATGTGTTTACTGAAATGACACAGACTAGGGTATTTTTCCACAGTTGAACAGAAACGCTTGTGATGTGATGAGACTATAATTCAATGTTAATACATATGCATTTGGCATACGTTTTTATCCAAAGTGGCTCAATATGCATTTAATGTATATATTTTACATGTATATGTGTTCCCTGGAATCAAACCCATGACATTTGGTACGCTAATGCGTTACTTTACAAACTGAGCAAACAGGAATACATGTATGTCTATGTTTTTATATGTATATATTTTCTGTTTATTGTTGTTATATATCATGTATATATATTGCATAATATCTATGTTATGTAAAGTTGGAAATGTGAAAAAGTGATTAAATGGACATTTTTCCATTTAATGGAAAAATGAAGTGGAAATTATGTGGCATGGATTGGAAATACTAATGCATTACATGTATGGATTTTTAGATTTAAATATGATTTTCCATAGCAAAAATCTACAAAAGGAACTTCAATTTTTAGTTAGAACAATAAAGATCTAAACAGTCAAAGTGAGGTGTCTACAATATGAGACTGTTGCAAAAGAGTCAAATTATGCACCCAGAATGCACCTGCTATAGTGTAACCCAAGGCGATGGGAGTTGTTTATTGATAGGGATTAGTCTGATTGTCAAGGTGCTTCCCTGTCCAGGGTGAGCCTGTCTCTCTAGAACAATATCTCACCTTTTCACCCTTTGAACCAAGTGTCGATGCACCAATCAGGTGTGAATCGTTGGTGCATATTCATTGAAAAGTGTGTGTTATTGCTTGTTCCTGCAAATGCTTAGCATTATCTCCAAGGTTTCGTTTTCATATAAGTATAAAAATATATTGTATGCATTTGAGAGAAGGTTTAACTAGTGTTTCAAGAGCAGGAAATTAGTGCATCATGGCATCATAATCAGACTACTGCCAGTAATAATAGGCTAAATCCATCCCACAAAGTAAAGAAAATCATGTGTGCGAGAACTTGAATACTTGTGCACAAGATGTGGCTTGTGTTGGCTCTCTGCCTTAAGAACAGATAATCCAGTAGTGTCAGTGATTGAAGAGATACAAATCCTGCAGTAACAGACATGCAGGTGGCACTGGAAAAGAACTGCATACCATGCAATTTTTTTCTCTTTGTCTTTGTTAGGCATCCCCAAATGCCAACCATCTACTAACTAATCTACTAAATTATATAGATAGATAGATAGATAGATAGATAGATAGATAGATAGATAGATAGATAGATAGATAGATAGATAGATAGATAGATAGATAGATAGATAGATAGATAGATAGATAGATAGATAGATAGATAGATAGATAGATAGATAGATAGATAGATAGATAGATAGATTTATTAACCACTTGTCAATTACAGTTCTGGTGATCTGCATTCCTCTGTGGCATTTTATTTGTTAAGCTCAAGATGTTTTATTAAGATTTTGAATTCATGTTTGTTATATTAAAAGGTTCAACATGTTAACACAGCCAAAATCCTGACAACACTTAACTAAATCTGCAGAAGCTGAAAGATTAAACAATGAATGACATTTGTGAATGTTGGGTGTTCAAACCACTAGACATTAGAAACTTGTTTAACAAAGAGCATACATACACAAATCTGGTTTCAAACAGTTCATCACAACTTTGCCATTTGAAGCAATAGATAAATAAACAACAACTGAAAACACACCACATATATCTCATTAAGGGCAACTTTATTTTATCATCATGTCCCAATGAGGTGTGGTCACATCTGTCCTCCCAGACAACCAGTTTCTTTAATGAGAGAAAACATTCCATGGAGAACACTCAACCTTCACACTCACAATACGATGGGATTGAGCAACCCATTCAGAGGCAGGCAGGGGGAAAGAGAATGAGCTTTTGAGCCAACAGAAGTCGAGAGTTGCACTTTGGTGGCCAATATTTCCCTGCACGCTCTCAGACACAAAGTCAGATATGATACACTAATAATGTTTTGAGGCTATGCCTTCATTAGTTCAGCCCAGATACAATAAGAAGTGCTAAAAAAAGATTACATAAACTAACTTGAAACTGTCAATAAAAATAGAAGCATTTTTTTTCCGATTGGTTGGCTAAGAAAAGTTGTACAGTCCCCAAAACTAAACTGAAGAGTGACATAAATCCAGTTTGAGGTGTTTCAAAAGAAAAGTGCTTCCTTTTATTTGAAAATAGATTGCACATTGTTTGATTTGTATTTTTATAATGTTATGAAGACACAGCCCAGATCCCTAGAGCAGGCACACAGCCTTCTATTTCAGACAAATGTATACTTTGAATCAGTGCTGATTGGCCGTGTCAATACAAACAGGTGGCTGCCCTGTGGAGGGGCATAAAGAATGAACGTTAGCCGACAGAGGCAGCATTCTGCTTCAGTTATGTAAACTGGCCAGGCCTGAGAGCAAGTCAACCGGCACTTGGAGTTTGCATTGCCATTGACAGAGTTTGAGTCCAATGCAAAAAGCAAACATGCACCAGATACACACAAACAAACACGCATGCAACCATGAACACACCAACGCACAATACACAAATGAAAAAATCCTCAAATAAATAACAGGAGTTTACACACTGAGAAACACTTAGATGAGAAACATCTGTACAAGCTGTTTAATACTTATATATACAGTATATGTGTGTAAGAATTATACGACATATGTCATATATATATGTATATATGTCAGGTTTAATTTGTTTAGTAAGGGATAATGTACAGGCAGTCGGTTGTTATCGCAGAAATAAGCCCCGGCAGTGTGATCAGGACCCTGACGCGAAGGGTCACTGAAGGGGCTTATTTCACGATAACAGCCGGCTGCTTGTACATAATCCCGCTTATTACATGGCTACTTGCCACGTGAGAAAAAAAATGGACATGAAATGTGAATTTGAAATATTTTATTAGCTCATTTTTACCGAATGCAGACCTTCCGCGAGGAAAAGCCATTTACTTTCGGTTTTAAGGTAAGAAACAACCTTCAAATGTTACGAACAGGCAATTTGGTTTAAAATATATGTTTTTAAAATACATATTTATGTTTAATTAGTAAAAAAAAACGGTCAAAATGATTTGCTCCATCCGGGTTACCGTGTGTTATACATTTTGAGCGGTTGTTATCTGGAAATAACGAACCTGCAAATGTTGTGACTGGCCAATCAGAATCAAGCATTCCAACGAGCCGTGTAATAAGATGTCATATGTCACTCCAGATCAGGTAATCCATTTCATAAAATCCAATAGACCATGTAAATGGAAGACATTTGTTTATAAAACTTTCTTGGAGACCCATTTTAGAATCATAACTACCCCACATAAGTATCTAAACAATTACAACAACTCCAGATTCTGGTCCATTTACTAGTTCGCTATTACATATTCATATGGACACTAATGGAAGCTATACACTGTTTTATACCGAACACATGTGAGGTTAATCATGTTTATTATTCCAGAAATACAAGACCAACCCAAGACAAACAAACTGTCATCAGCAGTAATGGGTTATTTAGAGAGTCAACAGATATGCACAAAGGCCAAACACTTGGAATAACAAGTCAAATTAGATGGAATAATTGCAAAATAATAATAGCAATGATGCTGTAATTAAAAAAGGAAATCAAATATACAGAATACATACAGGTGTAATGGTGAGTTTAAAACAAATAAAGAGGAAACGTGTTGTGTCTTTTTATACAACACCTATTTAAAGATAAATGTTCTGATTTTCCTTTGCATGTCACCATTTTTTACCTGTAGAGAGAGGGGGTGTCAGAGGCCTTTGCATGGCTTATAATGACAAAACATTGATTTACATACTTCATCAATAGATGGTCTCTTTGACCATTTCAATAAGTGCAATATCAGAAAGACACTGTGCGAGCTTTGGCAAACTTATCAACATAAATTCGAAGCTATATTTGAATACTTGAAAACATTAATCAAATACTAATATACTATATTATTGCTGCAACTGCCAAATTGACTTGTCTTTAAACACTGAGATACAACTGTAAAAAAAGCCGTAAAAAAAAAAAATTCTGGCAGCTGGGGCGCCAGAAATAAACCGTAAAACCACAGTTATTCCCTGTAAAATTACATGTTGTAATTACATGATGTAAATTTGCTGTCTTTTTCCTGTAAATTTACGGTTTATGTAATTGGGCAGTCGTGGTCTAATGGTTAGAGAGTCGGACTCGTTGCCGGTTCGATCCCCAGGGCCGGCGGGTAACGACTGAGGTTCCCTTGAGCAAGGCACCTTACCCCTACTTGCTCCCCGGGCGCTGCAGTGATAGCTGCCCACTGCTCCGGGTGTACGTGTGTTCACCACTTGCTGTGCGTGTGTTCACTACTCTCTGGATGGGTTAAATGCAGAGTCACATTTCGGGTATGGGTCACCATACTTGACAAATAATTGAATTAAAAAAAAAAAAATTATGTAAATTGTAACTGTAACCGTTTTTTTTTTTTTTCATTTTACATAGAAAATCTGTAAAATTACGTTTTTTCCAGTGCTTGCAAAAACATAGTTATAGTTAACCACCAAACTTTGAAACAGCACCTAGAGATGATCATATTGTTTATAGTTTTTGGGGGGACATATCAGGAGGATGGATCAGTGTTTACACCACAAATGTAAAATATGTGGTCATATGTGTTTCTGACCACCTCCAAATGTTGTTTCAGTGATCTGATCACAAATCAATTTGGACCCTGTTTACATCTGTATTTAGCATTTTTTATCACATATGTTATTTCCAACTGTTCTATCTGCCTTGTTAATTTGGCTGGGATTATTTGAATCAGTTTGTACAACCTGAAACTCAATCGGCTATGTAATGCAGGTAGCAGACATGTACTGGAAATTGAGTTAATTGGAAAATCATGTTATAGGTACAGATTAGTCTGTATGCCAAATAAAACCTTACTGAGGCCTGCATGGAATCTGTGCTGGCAAACCTCCAAGGAAACATTTGCAGATTTCCATGGAATTACACAGAATCATTCACAAAAGTCTACAAAATACTCAACCCAGTGCTTTCGTCTGTCAGGGTAATGCACAAACATTGGCCCTTAACAAAATGAGCAGATATTACAACCCCAGAATTCACAGAGCTTGTAATGACGAATTTCTCTAAACATTCTTTTGTCAAATGTCAGTCTCCTGTGCAGTGTTATCTGTTGAATGCTGCACATAGATCATCTGAATGTAAAAAAAAGTTCACATGCTTCACACATACAGCAAGTATAGCCTACTCTAGATGCGTGATAAGCAGTAACATACTGTGGTATGGTACAGCTGTGTGATAATATGCAATTCTGAATCTGAATTCAAAATAACAAAAAGTTTATTTGAATATGCTGTTCAAAATAACCTTGCATGTCAGGATTTCTGAACACCCACACAAGGCACACCCAACAACCATATTGTATAAATATGCAAGATCTTTTCTACTTCAACTCATGTACTGTCATTAATTTTCTACCATATTCATGTATTGTGCAATTCCATTATACTGAAACTGTACAATGGAACTTTAATCATAAAAAATACGTCACTGCTATTATTGCTATCACCAAATGAAATCTGTTATGGTTGGACATGTGCAAGTCTCATTTTCAGCATTGTTTTTTTAACAAATCATCTGATATATTTACATTATATGCATTTGGCAAACGCTTTCATCGATAGCAACTTATATTGCATTCAAAGTATACATTTTTATCAGTATGTGTGTTTGTACTACTAAAACAGTGCACTGCCAGTTGAGTTGCAGGAACACTTGTTCAACACTGAATTTATATACTTGAATGTGCCAAAAAGTGTCCTGGATAAAAATGTCTGGCAAATGCATAGATGTGATGTACATGTAACACTCAAGTTTCATAATTAAATTGTAAATGAAACAGAATTATAGAAAATGTATTCACGCATTAGACAATACCATTTAGATATGGACAACACAAGACTTTTTTGACAAGAAGTTTTGAGAAGAAATCTGAAGACAATTTTTTTTGCATTTGTGTGAATACACTCTGATTTTCATGCATTTATTTGACCTGCTCAGCTAATGTCAAATGTATGATCTTATGTATATTTAACGCTTGACTATTTTTTACCTTATTAACTTTCATAGAAAAATGCTATTTTAAATTCTAAATGCTTGCAAACAAAAATGACCTATAGCTTAATAAATACTATTCAGATATGAATATGACAAATATATTATGCTTTATGTGACAGGGAACTACATGACTCATATCTACAGCGTTTTCTGCCAAATGCACAAGGGTGGGCAGCCCTTAGGAAATATCCTTTATAAATCCACCAAACACAAGGGATTACCCTCAAATGACAGGTGAGGAATCTCCCTTTAAGCCCAAACTATGTTTAACCTTTATAGAGAAGCTCATTGTGTTGGCGTCTGTCCGAGGAACAGCTCAGCCTGGGCCGTGCGTCTCAAGCATTTTAGTAAAGACTCCCGACATGAGACACTTCAATTAGTCTCAAGTGCAGATTCTTAACCCGAAGTTCGCCTCAGTGTTTGCTCAATTCTGGCTGCCTCCAACATGAATCATACCACAGAATATAGAGCATTAGACTCAACTGATCAAAGTACAGATCAGAGATGGGACGGACAGAGAGGTTGTTCAAGGACAAAGAACAGAAAGCGGCTACGTTCATTAAAGAGCTTGTAAATTATACAATAAAGTAGCAAATGTGATTTTTAAATTACTTTATTTAACATCTTCCCAAAATGGAAATAGGATATGTGACCTAGGTATCAGACTGTCTATACCCACACACCAAAATGTGACCCAGATTTGCATGCTGTTAAAACAGAGGGAGGCACAGACTGTGGCACACACTCACATATTTACATCTTCTCACACAAATGAAACCGCCAGACACGGCACTACAGAAAAAAATACACAAGAAAGGCCATGGTTACCACTAAAAGAGCTATTAGAGCTTAATAATGCCCCGCTTTAGCCTAAATGTTTCCCGGTATGTTTGCTTGCCACAAAAATAAACTTACATGTCACCCGTGAGTTGCCGGAATAAAGGCAGCACGAAAATGATGGTAATGGATAGAAATAAGCTGCTACAAGTAGGATAACAATATTATAGGAGCCCCCAATTATCAACATAAACAAAAACAGGCTAGTCAGACTTTTTGACATGCATTTAAGCAGGTACCACTAAATCTGTCGACTATCAAGAGCTCCTGATTGAGCTTGGTTGTGCAAAACAAAAACTAGAAAGTTGTTCTGTTGGGAGTAAAGAATTTGTATGTGTTGTTTGAGACATACAGTACACTTCATAGGCAGAATAAACTGTCAGATAAGGCATTGTTTTTTTTCTAATATACTCTACTGTTTAAACTAAATGTTAAGTATTGTGAGAGCACTTTAAAGAAATCTGCAGAGGTATGTGCTTTCAGCCACGTGATAGAGAACCTGCTTGAAGGGGCGTGGCTAATAACTCTACAGGTAGACTGTTCCTCAGGTAACATAGCCAGTTATTGACTGTCCTTTCAACTTTACGAAGCCAGACAGAGTCTACACCTTCAAACAAGACTGCTTATGTGAGTTCTATCTTGTTTTTTTGCAACTTGGTTTTGCAAGAATCGTTCCGAATAGCCAGCATAGAACATCACAGCATAAGGAGGCACCTAAAGAGATGAAGTGCTTTATCTTCACTGAAAGAAACTGACATGTGTTTGGGATTTTAAGTGCCGCATTATGACTGGTATGCATTCACCACAATATCTCCAACAAGTACAACATTTGTTGCTCTTGACAAAGGTCTGGCTCATCTAAACTGCCGAATCTACCTTTGGAAAAGAAAGAGTCTGAAAATTGTGAAACTGTGTTGGGACTCATTGTAACCAGTCATGCCTGTGGTTAAAGTGGAGAGCGATTCTCCCTCCGATACCACTCTTCCAGTGAATGACAGTCAGAGAGCAGAACCACAAAAGGGCCGGCGGAGGAAGAGGCCCCTTCAGCGAGGCAAACCGCCGTACAGCTACATCGCTCTGATCTCCATGGCAATTGCTAACTCGCCCGACCGCAAGCTCACGCTTGGAGGGATCTACAAGTTCATCACCGAGAGGTTTCCGTTCTATCGAGACAACTCCAAGAAATGGCAGAACTCCATACGTCATAACTTGACACTCAATGACTGTTTTATTAAGATCCCACGAGAGCCCGGTAGACCTGGAAAAGGCAACTACTGGGCATTGGATCCCAACGCAGAAGACATGTTCGAAAGTGGCAGCTTCTTACGCCGCCGAAAGCGCTTCAAGCGCAGCGACTTCACTACGTATTCATCGTACATGCACGAGTCTCCCGTCTTCCCCTCGGTTCAGATCGCACGCTCGGCCTACGCCAACACCGTCTACTCAAACATGGCGGTGAGCCCGCCTTATGCCCAACAGCTTCCTTCTGCCTATTACCAGTCCTCCTCGCCCAGCTTCGACTCGGGCCAGTCGAGGGTCTTCAGAATCAATTCTCTTATCGGATCTCCCGGCAGGATGGGTCAAACCGCAGAGATGATGGCTCAGCAGTCGTGTCGCAGTTTCAGCCCGGAGAGTGGCTCCTGCAGTTTGGGAGGACCGGGCTTTCAGCATCAGTCCTGCGGTGGGGAGACCATGCTGTCGTGCTGCTCCAGCTCCTCGAATAACATGGCCTTTGCTTACTCCAGCCCAGGACATGGACAAACTCAGGTCTCATATCCACAAGGCAGCACCCAGACCTACGGGCAAACGGGGAGGGTGGCCATCTCCAGTTTGTCTCCCCTGGCTGGTGATGCTGTTGGTGATCCATACGGCAGAACGTCTCCGGCACAGCTGGGCACATTTGTTCAGTACAATACCTCTGGTCCAGTAGGCAGCTCGGGACCCTACATTAGACATCCAGCTTACTCATGTAATATGGACAGGTTCGTGTCTGCCACTTAGTAATGGGCGAGGATGATTTTCCCATTGCACGGACTGCCGCCTGAATGACGCAGCGAGGACATTCGTGGAGTTATTTAAGAACATTTTAGCCAATAGAACATCATAACGAACAGAAAATGTTTACAGAACATACATGGAAAATGTGATATTTAAACAGTTTTTTATAAATAGACTTAGACGTCAATAAAGAACCTTCCTACCTTCCTAAAAATGCACGAAGTGCTGAGGTTCAAACTTTCCTTTTATCAGGGTCTTTGCTTTTTAATTACATTTAAGTGAAATGTGTTCATAGGTTTTGTACATGCTCTTCTATTGACTGCCAGCTGTGATAATATTGAAAGTGTAAAACGTTTCCACTGATACATTTACTTAACTCATTGATATAAAAATGTTTCTACACAAGGATGTGTGTGACTGGATCTTTAAGATTAAATCATTTTTCATGAGAATTTCAAAGAAATCCTATTTAATGCTCACATTTTTCACATCCAATTCACAATCTAATTCAAAACAGCTTTACAGAAAATAGAAAACAGACAAAAGAGGATAAAATTCCATCTAGCGAATAGGACAAAGCTAATGTTTATTTTGAAATAAGTTATTTTCATATAATTTATATGTTTATATTAGGAATTCCTTACAAAAACAAAACTTTTGCAGCAAGCTTTTAACTGAATGTTAAAACAAAACTGAACAATATAAATGTAGTTTCCATTGTTGCTGATGTGAATAATGTTGGTTCCACTAACAATATTTTATAAATTATAAAATGCTAAAAAAAATAGTTACTCAGGACCAGAGGAATGAAATAATGAAAACAGTGCCCAATCTGTCAGCTTTTTAATGATTGTGAACAAAGTAATGTATATCCAAAAAGCAAGCACTCATAAAACAGTACTAGCATGGTGAAAGCAATCGCTGACATTAATGCAACAAAGACAAAAATGTTACAATTAGTCTTCAGATGCTCTAAGTAACTAACTAAAAAATGAATCATTTTTTGTAAGAAATGTTTTTTAGAAAACGGTTTTAGAAAAACCTTAGAAATAAATTATTCTGCGGTCAATACACCATCTGCTATGAGATATGACTGAAATATCAGAGTATAGAGCAAATAAGGCATTAGTGGTAATTCTACAAATAAAAAATCTGATTTGAAAGAATTATATGACTGCAACCTAATGTAACCAAAGCGTATTATTGACAAATTCAGGCAATCTTTACAGATCAAATGAATCTTGAAGAGAAAAAAGCCAAAAGACATGAGCACTTTAGTTACTTCACTTGAGTTGTGTTGGTTAAATGGTAGCCGTGAAGAAGAAAGAGGGGTATTGAGTAGCAGTGAAGCAGAAGAGCACATCAGACTGAACATTGTGCTAGAATAAGAGAATTTAAGCAACACTTTTTATCAGGTTTTCACAAGCACTGGCATGATCAGAATCACTGTGGTTAATTACTGGACTTCATCTGCTCTTCAACCAGCCATTATATGATCAATCACAGTGTTAAACGCTATCCAGAATTCATGTAATATGTTGAAAACACTTTGCAACGTTTTTCAAATGTTTAGTTTAATATATATGTACAGGTCATTAATTAATGACACTAACAAATATTTCAATAATTTTTTTAACAGACTGACAAGTCTACTGGTTGTCACAAAATGAGCTCATTGGCTCAAATTTCCCGAAATATACTGCCTAAACTTAACAACAGCCACAAACAATTACTTTAGTTTAAATAAGAACCTATGAGAAGAAAATTACAAAACGAACATTTAAAAAATAACAGAGATCGAAATGTGTAACAACTTATCCAAGGAATTCTACAAGCTTTTGGAGTTCAGGACAGCTCTTGACAGGGTCGGGAATAGAAGACAATGTCTGTGGATGAGAAACCAGATATTTGTAAACATTTCCAATACATATATTTTATAAATAGGCTGATTTGTAAATTTATAGGGGCCTCTTACCCGCCTCACTGTCTCAATCATATCATCAAGCAGATGTAGTTCTCGTTCCAGTTTAGTCTGGTTCATTGCATGTACCCTTTGCTACAAGACCGAATTGACATCAGAAGAGCACATAACACACAAAATACACACAAAAATCAACAACATTATCAAGTCCAGTGGTCTTAACTGGTGGTAGACGTAAAGCCCCTGCTGCGACATTTTGAATGTTTTAATCCGTTTTTTAAGATACAATTACACATGTTATAAACGTTAAATAAACTCAGAATTTCTGATTATATGGGCAAATATAATTATAGTTCATGTATAATTGTTTATTAATCAAAAAGGTGCATTTGATCTGAAAATTTTGAGAACTACTCTAATTCATCTAGAACTTAAAGCATTTTGTTTAAACAGCATGCTTTATACTTTTGATCATAAATACAAATAGAAACGTAATCATAAAAATATATACATTACAGAATTCAACCAAAGCTCGATTTTCAATTCCAAGTAATAATACATGCGCATTTGGGTCACTCAGTGATCGAAATGTAAGCACTTACATGTCTCTTTGCTCGCTCTAGGACCTTGGCACGATTTTCCTCAGTTTCCATTAAATTTGCCTTGAGTTTCTCAACCTAAGAACAGAGGATGTTTGCGTAACGTAAGGGAGAAACGCCTACAAAAATGGCCCCTTACAATGAGGATTTTATTGAGGTTTAAGGTCTTTGCACATACAGTCCGAAATTTTCGTATGTGTTTTTCGTATTTGGCTCTTGTTTATACGGTGTCTCTGAATTGTTAAAAAAGGCCACTCAAAATGCTTGACGGATGCGAAAAACGCATAAAATCGAACCCGGTCCGATTTTTTTTATGACGGACGAAAATATCGGAGGTAGTGTGTAAATGTGATTGACACAATGTGAGGTCGTATTTATTTTTTAACGTGCGGAAATTTCGGATGCAAATTTCGGACTCAATATGCAATGGGCTTCACTGTGATTTAATTTTTTTGAAACTGAGATTTAATAAAATGCTATTTTTTGCTTGTGAGCAAAAGATTCAGGATTAGGCAAGTGGTGTATTGGGGTATATTGTGATAATACAGTGTAATTGTATTATATTATGTTTATTGCTAGTGAGAGAAAATCTGGAAGCTATCATACCTCTCTGAGCAATTTAATTCTTTCATCTAAAGCTGTAGTACTGGCAGCTGATTGGAAACCGGATCGCTTAAGCTCCTCCCTCAGGACCTGAGCCTCCACCTGTGCCTGCTGCTCCGATCGACGCAAATCAGCAACCTCTCGACGCAACTCCTGTTTACCACAACCAGCAAAGACTAGTTATTATACAACACAATAAAACCGTTGCGGTTATCATGGTCTAAAATAAGTATGATGAAATATTACCAGTATTATATACTGTCAGTGTGTACTTACACTGTTTTCTGCTCTGTATTTGTGAGCTGCTTCCATTTTTTCCTCCAGCTCACTACAAAGTTTTCTTAGGCTTCTTTCGTCCTTTAAAAAACATTGAAAATTGATAGCAAAATTATAACCCAAAAAATGTTAAGGCAAAACATCCAGTAAAGAAATTTTTTTTTAATAAAAATGTCAGCATGAGTTACCCGAGTTTTCTGCAGCAGGGCCGCAGCATCCTTCTCCACCCGAGTCTGCAGTTTAACAACATTCTGCCTCAACTCTGAGATCTCCAGAGTGTGTCTCTGAGATACTTCCTGCAGCGCCTCCTGCAGGCCACATCTAAGAAAGCAAATAATAAACCAGAAAGTATGTTACCAGAAAGTATGGGGTGAGGCAATGTCTCAAAGTACAAATGTAAATTAAGTGCAACTGTTTGGATTATGGATGTGATCAAAATTCAGCTGTAACCTTACCTACATTTTTATCAAATAACTTTTTATTACCAACAAGAGACAATTGTTAACAACTTTATTTACAGCACAAAGACCTTGATTGAATAGTCTTTGATCCATTACCAGTGGCTATGTGCATTTAAAATGTTAAAGTGGCAATCCGTACGTTTTTTGTAGTAAAAATGAACTAAAACTAATTGTTGAGCAAGTACATGAAAGCACGGCATTTAAAACTGTGTCAGTTTAACCACGGAAAGCTTGTAATAATGGTCTGTAATTTTCCTTGTCGGGTAGTGTTTCTCTGGAAATGCTTATTTGGTGTATTTCGTCTATGTATCATTTCGTCACATTTGTGAACAGAACGAAAAGGATCCGGCTGCTAGCCCGCGTGTGCATGCTGCGGGTGACAGGGTAGCATTGTACACAGAAATTTTTTCTTGGAAACTTTTAGTATTATTTATGCCGCCGTTTAGTACCCCAAGCAGCGCTGACATCTGGGGATTCATCAGTTGTGAAAACCAAGAAAGTACGAACTGATTTTTTACAAAGAAGAAGGGAATGTGATAGGACTCGTGCGAATACAAGAATTAATATTGCCAAGGCATTTCAAAGGTGGCGTGAACTCCGTGATCTGAAAGGATTGAAAACGGATGCAGACATGGCTTTATTTCTTCTGAACAGAACAGGACATTTCGATATTTCAATAGATAAACACAAAACTTCCACACATCATTTGCAGTAGCAATTACAAACTGAGATGGCGACAAAGAGGCCATTCTTACGGACTGCCACTTTAATCGTATCAAAAAATATAGAAAAATGAATCACAAATTTTTCTGCCCAAATCATGCTAATAATTATAAACTAGCTCTCTTGTCTCCAGCATTTGAGTAACTCACATGGTCTGCTGCAGAGTCTGCTGTTCTGTGTCTTTCTGGACTTTCAGCTGGTCAACGGTCATCTGAAGATTGGAAATGGTCTCATCAAGATCTGACAACAGCTCCAACACACAGCTTCGTCTCTCATCTGAGACAACACCAGTATATTAATGTCAACCATTATCTTCAACCATTAATAAGCTACACATTTTACAACAGATCAAATAACAGAATTATGAATTATAAAAGAAAGGTGATAACAAAATATATTTCATGTTCACATACACAAGTTACACAACGTTTATAAGCGTGTACGAGTACAATGCATGAGTAAGGGTTAATGAATGTGTTTATTAAAGGCACATGTCATTTTCACCAGTAGAGGTGCATATTCAAAACAATCACAAAGGCACAGCTTGATGTAAATGTCACATTCTCAGAAAGTGGATAGCTAGACACTACTACTACTACAGCTTTTTGTCACGAGACTCAATGTTTTCCAGGGTTAAAATGTTGAGTATGAGGATATACTGGATAAAATTGTGAATTTGTCTGGAATTAAACATTGTTGGAAATATTTACGATGAATTAAGCACAAAAAGTACAAGTACAAGGGTTTTTAAATGAAAAACATCGTACATATTGTGTTTTTAATCAATAGAGAGAGACTGTACCTTTCTCTTCTTTGTGTGCATTTGGGGGTATTCGGGTAAAAGCACTGATTTCACTGCCAATGTCATCTTGTTGCTCATCTTTCTCCTCTGAAAAACATACAGTTCTGTATCATTTTCTTTGATTCAATGTATGTGGTTTTGGTAAGTCCCACACACTGCTCAGTTAACTTCATTGACTGTAAAAAGTGAATAAATTACATAAAATTAAATTATTTTTTGAAAATGCTTAGTGTCCTTAAGTTATTTGATTTTTTTTTTATATACTTTTTATTCTATTTTCATGATAATATTAAGCATTTTGCACAAGTCCCTGAAACTGAATGCCCCTTTAAGAAATCAACTGTTGTACTCCGTGACATACCGTCCCCCATTTTGCCTTTTCTTAGTGGTGATTAAAACATCTGCTGCACACACAGTAAGTATCTACACTTATATTTCCCAATTTTCATCATATTGTGTTTGTAGTTGGATGTTGTCAAGCTTAACATGTCCACCCTGTCATAGTTAAATATTGATTAATATAAAAACTCTTAATATATATTCAAAATACATATTTTAAACAGTGCGGTCAGCTTCAATTGTGAATCACTTTGCTAACTGCAGGTACACCATATGTTCATTAAATGCTAACTTTAGACAAAAATGTCCACCATGTCACCAATGTCACGGTCCTGCCTTCCTGGTTCTGTATTTCTAGTCGTGTGGCAGGATCGGGACAGAGCCCTTAGGCTCTATGTGAGAAAGCCATGAGATGTTTATATTTTTGACATCTCATGTGTTTTCTCGTGTCTTGTCATTGGCCCCGCCCCTCTCGTTTCATGTATTGCTTCCCAATGTTTCCCACCTGCCCTGTGTAATTATCCCTTGTTTGTCTCTCCTTTAAAATGCCCTCTTGTTTCATTGTCTTGTGGCTCGTGTATTACGTTTGGTCTGTGTACTGTGTACGTCTGATGTGTTTACCCGTGTTAGATGGCAACCATTACGTTCCATGTGCTCTATGTTCGCCGTGCTCCTGTTTTCCCTTGTCTTAGTAAGTGTATAGTTTAGTCTTTGTCTAGTATTGTCTAGTTTAGTGTTTAGTTAGTCTTGGTCCTGTTGTTTGTTTTATTATTTCGTTACCTTTTCGTTTACCCCCTCGTGGGTGTTTAGTTTCTGTTTTTGTTTGAGATAAAGTCTTGTTTGTTAACCCCTTCACTGCCCGCCTGCATCTGGGTTCTTCAGCCTTAACACGCGTGACAACCAACAAATATCATATAATACAACAGTTATAACACATAATATAACTGTAGATGCTATACATGAGAGGATGATATAAACTTATTTTGGCAATATTGGTATCAGATGATGATATATTTTGATTTATTCTACTTTGAATTTGTCCATGACAGGGTGGACATCTTTTGTGGTTTAATTATACAGTGTGTCTGCTTGCAGTTAAATAATAACAATGCGGGAGCTTCACCAGCATACAGTATATTTCTAACAGCCTAAGGTCTCCTTAATACAACAAATATGAAAGGGATAGTTAACCCAAAAATGAAAATTCTGTCATCATTTACTCACCCTCTCATTTCGAACCTGTATGAATTTCTTTCTTCCGCCGAACACAAAAGAAGATATTTTGAAGAATGTTGATAACCGAGCAGTGGTGGCACCCATTGGAGGCACCCATTGGCTTCCATTGTATGAACACAAAACCAATGCAAGTGAATGGCTGCCATCGCTGTTCAGTCAACAACATTTTTTTAAATATCTTCTTTTGTGTTCTGCGGAAGAAAGAAAGCCACACAGGTTTGAAATGACAAGAGGGTGAGTAAATGATGACAGAATTTTTATTTTTGGTTGAACTATCACTTAGTTAAATGGAAATGGAACTTTTTATATGATATTGACCTTTAAATGCAAATTGTTTACAAAATATATAATACAACAAATTATGATTATTATTTTCTAGCCTTGACTCCATTAAAAACATGTCTTATTGTAAAGAAATTTCAAACCCAAACACACCTGAAACCACAGGAGGCTGCATCTCAGATTCATCGGTCTTCATCATGGCCACCATAATGGAATCCACAAAAGAGCTAGAAGGATGTCGATGAGACTGCAATATCTTATCTGAACTTTCTGATTCCTGTGCAGTAAAATAAGCAAAGCATTACCAGGCCAATCTAACTAAACGGTTGGTTAACCAGGAACGAGTTTTAGGAGGAGTTACTTTTGTATTCATTTCCAAATTAGTAAATTAATAACATGAATGATGGGAACTTAAAGGCATAGTTCACTCAAAAATAAAAATTCTGTGACTGTTCTCCTTCATGTTGTTCAAAACCTGTATGACTTTCTTTTGTGGAACACAAAATGTTGTTTTGCTACCAAAATATCTTCTTTTGTGTTCTGTAGACAAAAATAAAGTCATACAGTTTGGGAGTGACATGAGGGTGTGTAAATGAAAAAAGTAATATAATCTCTGAGTGAACTATTCCGTTAAGAACAATTCAGAACTTACATCCAAACCAATAATATTAAGGCAAAGCATGAACATTGACACGTTTAAAACGGAGACCTTGTTGCTTAGAGATTCTTTTAAGATGTTAGTGAGAGAGCAGACTCTATGGTTTAGAAGAAGGACATCTTTAGATGCCTGAGCCATCTTCTCTCCTTGTTTCAGCAGCAACTGTCGAGCTTTATCTTGTGTGCTCTCCAGCTCTTCCTGAAGAGAGTCCTTCTCAAGCCTTGATGCATAAGAAAGAGAGAGACAGCATAAAAAAACCTCTGATCAGATTTTCTCAAAATTTCTGGTCAGAATCACATTTAAGAAAAAACATTACACTTTAGAGCCTGGGTCGGCAACAGGCGGCCGGCCTGCAGGGCAACACTGGCCCGCCAGAAATAATATCTGGCCCATGCCAGCAGCATTATTTTGCCCGCAGCTGGTTCTGAAATAGATCTGTCACAATCATGTCTTTAGTGAATTTGCCTTCAAAATAAAATTACGTTTTTGCAGCAATGTTTTATTTTGAAATGAATTGAGAGCTTTTAATTTGAAAAGTTCTGAAATATATTCTAAGGAGTCTGTCGATCGCTAGACACACTTCTTAAATAGCCGTCATGAAATATGGGGTATGAAAAAACTAACAGTGAAGCTTTTGCTTATAACACGGGGCCTCATCACCAACACGTGAACAATAACAAAGCAAATTCAGCTTCCCTTTATTTTGTGGTGCCATGCTTCGACTCGTGGTGCCATCTAATATTATATTCTTTGCAAACAGCGACAACTTTGTTGCAGATAAGACACACCGGCTTTGCATTAACAAAACTAGGTAAGATGAATGCATAGTTGTCTTTCCATCCCTCTTTGTATGCCCTATTTTCGCTGCCAACTTTCCTCTTTAGACTCTTTGAAAAGTGCCATTTTCTCTCACCATCTAGCTAACTTAAATGTTAACATCACTCTGCACACGACGTAATAGCATACCCCCAGCAGGCAAAAGAAAAATGCAGTTTAGTACGTGAGGAGTGTAAAAAATAGGCTACGTTAAATAATCATATAACTATTATGTAATTATATATAATTATATAATAACTATGTTTTAAAAGTAGGCTATTGTAGTTGTCTTTTTCATAAATTAATTTATTAAATTATCCTTTGACTATGTTCTGGCCTGCCATCTAGCGGCGAATGTTTTTTTTGGCCCGATGCCAAACTTACTTGCCGACCCCTGCTTTAGAGGGTATGGACAGGAGTAGGTTTATACCGTAGTTGTCCCAGTACTAGTCTGAGGTCTTCACACTCTAAGTTTCTCTCTCTGAGGCCCTGTAAGTGACAGCGCAGCAATCTCTCACTTTCCTCCATCTGTTCCCGTGCCAGTTCATTCTCTGCCTGCAGAAACTGAAAGAACAAAGAAAAACACAATGTAGGGGGACCTGGTATGAGAGCTAATGTAAATAATATCTGCTAATATTGTTCTATGGAAATGACTAACCTCTGTCATTTCTTTGGCACTAGACAGGTCAGTCTGGAGCTGAGCGAGTTGATTGAGCTGACGGTGATGAATCTCAGCTTCAGCGTGGAGTTCTTGAATCAGACTTTCTCTCTGTGATAGCACTGCTTCATAATCCTGTATTCGTTTCCTGGACGTCTCCAACTCTAACTCAAGACTACCAAAGCATTTGTATAAGCATACAGCCATAAACAAAAGTAGACAGATGGGATTCAAAGATTTACCTGTTTGCTTTCTCAGTAGCTTGATGACTGTCATGCACTGACTGCTGCATCCTAAAGTAGGCAAACAAATTGTAAATATAATATATAGACCGTATTTGTTTTTTTATCTAATATTCCTGATAAACCATTTTTGCTTTATTTTGTTCATTTCTTTTTTATTTCAATGCACTGACAATACAGTTTTAAAAGGATACTCGACCCAAAAATGAAAATTCTGTCTTGAACTACTCCCCCCCCCAAGTTGTTCCAAACCTGTATAAATTTCTTTCTTTGACATTTCTGGGACATCACTGACCACCATAGTAGTAACTTGCCACATAACTGTTTGCTTTCCTAAATTCTTTAAAATATCTCATTGTATTCAAACAAAGAAGATATAATATAATGTTTTATTATTATGTATAATTATTATAATATAATAATGTCCCAGAAATGACCGTTGCTAACATTTTTCCAAATATATTTCTGTGGGTTCAGTAGTAATTTATACAGGTTTAGAACAACTTGAGAGTGAGTAAATGATGATAGAATTTTCATTTTTTTGTAGAGTATCCCTTTAAAGTACTACACACTTATCCTTATTTTCTCACTTTAAAGGGATAGTTCACCCAAAAATGAAAATTCTGTCATCAATTACTCACTCTAGTAAAAAAGCATGCAGCTAAAGAAGTTTAACCAGAGGAAATTATTATTTATCAGCTATAATAAATCTGCCAATTTTTTTTCTTGATATGGCCGATGATTTATCGTGCATCCTTGTGTTAATTTACTTTTGAGTGAACTATCCCTTTAATACTATAAGTAAAAGTCTCCTCTGAAAATATGGTGTGAATGCAGTATTTCCAAACCAATGTTATAATGTATCTGTAAAGTACTAAAAAGACAACTGAATTCAAAAGGCAAGTTTCAAGAGTGGTTAATGACACACTTGCTGGTCTCAGAAGCGAGGGTCTTTTCTAGGAAGGCGTATGAGGCCAAGGTGGATGTGACAGTGGCCGAGAGCTCGGTGTTCATCCTCTGCAGCTGAGAGCGCTCCTCTTCTGCCTGATTCAGCTGCTCCCTAAGCACTGACATCTCTGAACAAACACAAGCAGCATCAATCAAAAGCTTACCCTTTTTGACTAAAACACCCACTACCTAGGGGTGTAACGGTACGCGTATTTGTACCGAACTGTCACGAGTAAAATTCCAAATGAAGTCATCATTCCTATGCCCTTGGAGTTTGGACTTTGGGGTGAACAGGGCACATTTACCTGCCATTATGTAGACGATTGGAATGCACTTGGCAAAGTGCATTCCTCATTATCTTCAGCTGGCATGTTCACGTGAAAAAGAAGCAATGTGTCCGTCAGCAGATGTCACTGTTTTAAAGGCATAACTTAAGCATAAAACCTAACTGTTTGCAAATAAACAATACATTTTATATTTTGAAAAGTTTTATATAAAATGTATGTTTACTTGCAAACAGTTATGCTTAAGTTATGCCATTAAAACAGCGACATCTGCTGACGGACACAATGCTTCATTTTCACGTGAACATGGCAGCTGAAGATAATGAGGAAATTACGTCGCTTCCTTTGCATTCCAAACGTCTACGTTTAATGGCACGTAAATGCCCTGTTCACTCCAAAGTCTAAACTCCAAGGGCTCTGCCCTTCGAAGGAGTAGGGCATAGGAATGATGACTATATTTGGAATGTTGCCTGTGACGGTTTGGTACGAATACACGTACCGTTACACCCCTAACACTAACCCATTTAAGAGACATTATAAACAACTGTTGCACCTGATGTCATGATGGTCTGCTGCATGTTCAAGTCTGCAATCTGTTCACTAGCATCTTGCAAGCTTGATCTCATCTGCTCAGATTCATTTTCCAGCTGGGGAATTATGAAAAAGTAATAAAAAATAAAAAGTGTGTGTTTTAATGTTATCAAGAGAGAGCTTAAAGGGTAACTTCATAAAATACATTGTATTGTATTTTGTATTAAAGATTGGGTAACGTGTGGCGAGTCGCCCATTCACTTATCAGCATCGCCAGGGTAACGGGAGCAATCAACCCTTCACACCTGCCGGTCGTCAGCACCTGTAGCTCGTTCCCGGGCCATATAAAAGCGGGAGAAGGGAAGAGGACGGTGAGCTACCACTCCACATGTTCGAAACATGTCTACAACCTGTTTCTCACTGTTTTTGAACAGGCACCAGCGCAGGATGACCAGCAGAGGATCCGACACGAAACCTTTCACTTCCCCCACACAGGACTGCACCAGGAAACCCCCGAGTGACTGTTTTGCACGTTTTTCCCCACTGCACTACACAATAAACTGCCCTCCGGGGATTTTGCATCTACCTGTGTGTCTGCTTCGTGCTTCGCTCGCCACAACTGGTGGAGAATGCGGGCCCATTAGCACGAACGCACCTTAAATTATTAACGTGTCTAATCTACCTCTGCACACAGGGAACCGTGCTCTCTCTCCCCTTCCGAAACCCAGATATAATGGAGGAGATGATTCGCCAGCTGGCTGATACAGCGTCTCGCCAGCAACAGTTCAGCGTACGGATAATGACGAGACAGGACCAGATGGCCAAAGACGCCGGTCGCGTGGTGGGTGCCGCTTCCAGACGACCATGCAGCCGCGCACCGCCATCTCACCAAACTTGGCGACCTGGACAACATCGAGGCAAACTGAGTGGGTAAAAATCGTAGTCCCATTCCTTACCGGAGAAGCTCGACAAGCGTATGACTCACTTCCCACACCCGCCAATGGGGACTATGACGAGCTGAAAAGGGAAATCCTCGCCTGACAAGGTATAACCCCGACCAGCGCAGCGGAACAGTTCCACGACTGGTAGTATCGAGAGGACATGCCGATGAGCGCCCAGCTGGCACAGATGAACCACATCACTCACGTCTGGTTGCTGCATGGGAATCCAAATGCCATCCAGGTCGCCGAGAGAGTGGTTGTCGACCGGGTGCGGCGCTCCCTACCTCGGGGCTTCCGGGGCTGGTGAGCATGAGCGGTCCCAACACCTATCGTGAGCTACTGGGAGCGGTGGAGCTGGCTGAGGCGGCGACCGCCCGTGACGTCGGAGAGAGAGCGACGGCCCCGCCCCGGAGGGCAGAAACCCCCTGGCGACAGCCGGAGGACACCTCCGAAATGGTGAGCAGACCAGCGGCCCCCTCTCCCCGGAACGAGCCAAGGCCAACGGAACCCGCCACTCCTGAACCCCGGACTTGGCTAGCCGGCTGTGTCGTCCATCCCGCACGACCCACGGATGCACCGAAGAGGACAGTGTGGATCAATGGAAAGCCGGTGAAAGCGATGCTGGATTCAGGTAGTGCGGTGACCCTGGTGAGGCCAACAGTGGTTCGACCCCGGCCACGAGGGAAGACAGCAATACCCCTCGCGAGTGTTCACGGAGATGTCCACAGGGTTCCAGCACGCCGAGTCACCGTCGCAGCATGGCCCGGCTCCTGGTCGTTAGACGTCAGTACGCTGGTACTCCTGGGTAAAGACTGGCCGGGGTTTAACCGGCTGTTGGCCCAGATGATGCAGCCAGCCGGAGAGGGGAGCCGCAGTCGAAGGCGGCGTCCGTCGAGACCCAAAGACGCCTGCCCCGTAGGGATTACCACGGGGAGCGAGCGAGAGGGTGAGTACGGTATTCAAGCCACTGTGGGGTCCTCTGATCTGTGCCTCCAGGTGACCACAAGAGTCCCATGGGTGAGAGGAAAAAGGGAGGACGACCGGCTAAGAAACCGACGATGGAGACGCCGACCCCACAGACGAGGAACTTCGCCAGCATGCCACGCACCCTCTCTCGCACTTTGTGGTACCGGACGGTCTGTTTCATGGTGCCGCGCAGAGACAAGGGGGAGGAAAACCAGTCGGGGGTAGGGATAGTTCCCCGCGCTGCGAGGGAATGGACCTCGGCCCAGTCCCGGACCGGATATGTGGGAGCCACTGGCGCAACGCAGCGCGTCCGCGATCGGCTCCAGTGGTTGAGGCGGGAAGACGAAGTCAGACAGTTGTCCCATGGCTGTCCCGATGGCCATCCCTCTGCCCGGCACCGAGGTGTCCTCCGAGGACAATGGGTGGGACCTGGAGGGTCCGCAGCCGAAGTCTGCCCATGGCCACAAACGCGGCGGCGCTATCAATGACGCCCTCGGCGCTCCGAAGCCCCGCCCCTGAGGATGACCATGACGAAAGCCGTTTTCTACAGCTCGAAGATGTCTGCCACAATAAGCCCGGGCAGACAAACGCCACCCACCACGAAGCCCATAACTTTCCCGCAATCGTGGTGCGGCCGCGACCTTACCGGGAACTCCCCCCCACCTCCCCGACAGCCACCTCACGCCCCCGACAGATACACGCACCATACCAGGACGACGCTTTGGGGGGGGGGGGGAGTGTGGCGACTCACCCATTCACTTATCAGCGTCGCCAGGGTAACGGGAGCAATCAACCCTTCACACCTGCCGGTCGTCAGCACCGCACCTGCAGCTCGTTCCCGGGCCATATAAAAGCTGGAGAAGGGAAGAGGATGGTGAGCTACCACTCCACATGTTCAACACATGTCTACAACCTGTCTCTCTCTGTTTTTGAACAGGCACCAGCGCAGGACGACCGGCAGAGGATCCGACACGAAACCTTTCACTTCCCCCACACAGGACTGCACCAGGAAACCCCCGAGTGACTGTTTTGCACGTTTTTCCCCACTGCACTACACAATAAACTGCCCTCCGGGGATTTTGCATCTACCTGTGTGTCTGCTTCATGCTTTGCTCGCCACACATGCTATTTCATGCATTCTGACTTCTTTACACTGTTAATCGCGCTGGCTTCTCATGCTTAAAGAGTACATAACATGAGATCATGAAAATAAATATACATTTCAGGCAGTGTGTAACGTTGCCGTGTTTGAATGTAAGCATTCAGAGAGAAGTTGTGTGTTTGTTTGTTCACAGCATTTCAGTGATGGATGTTATATAAATGCTGGATATAAAGCTGGATTTGGAGATCGTTTTAAACTGATAGATGGCGCGGTCCCAGTGCTAAAAGATGCCGGACATGAACTGCACGCAGTAAGTGAAACTAAGTCAAATGTCTGTGTTTTGTTGGCAATTGGCGGGAATTAATGCAATGATGTATTGTGTGCTGTAGTTCCGTCCCCCTGCCTGCCTCCAGCAGCTCGTCTTTTTCCGGAAATAATCATACAGCTGTATCTCTCTTTTATAAATTTGATCAAACTAAATACTCTTTGAAGATACAACGTATGCAATACTACTGTATAGGTACTCAAGATTAATATGAGATTGACAGAAACTGCGTGTGTTACCCGATCTTTAAGTTGTATTTAATGTTGAAGAACATATGGGTTGAAAAAGAAAGAAACCAAAGTTATGAATCTGACCAGGTCTCTCTCCTCCACAGCTCTGTCTCTCATGACCAGATGCTGCTTGCTCTGCTCCATGGCAGCCACAGTCCTCTGATGGAGCTGGTAAAGCACTGGGTTTATCTTCTGAATCAACTCTTGAGCGTTTCTCAGCTGCCAAAAGAAAAAAGGTGGCAAAACGGTTACTTTCTTGTAATTTTATTTTAATCTACAGTGGTGGTTGCACGTGAAGTCTTACCTCCTCCAACAAACTCATGTGATCCTCGTGCTTCCTTTTCAAATAGACATTGGCAGCATTGATAGACTCTGTATACGA
This sequence comes from Triplophysa rosa, assembly GCF_024868665.1. Lineage (NCBI taxonomy): Eukaryota > Metazoa > Chordata > Actinopteri > Cypriniformes > Nemacheilidae > Triplophysa > Triplophysa rosa. The sequence continues at coordinate 14,235,128 of NC_079893.1, read as the reverse complement.
CTTGCTCAGTTCAACCTAGGAAAGTTTCCACAATCAAAATACTTCTTGCTGCATACAGAGGAAATCAAAGCATGAATAAAATAAAAAATACAAAGAATTTGCATCTGAGGCCATGTGTCCACCAAAGTGTTTTTTCCTTAGTGTATTTTTTCAACTGTTTGCAATAGAAGTGTCTTGCTTTTAATAAACACCAGCAGCTGAAATTTTATTCCACAGCGCTAAGCGTTTTTCCACACTCAATCTTGTCATTTTCCCACCAGTCGACAAGAGTTGAAAAATCTTTATATTTACGAAAACGCTGCACTCATCAATGTCACTTTATATTCAGCCGTCCAATCACAGTGCAGGAGAGGAAGGGCAAATACCACACCAATAAACCAGCACATTCTACTTGTACATCATATTGCTGTGTCCAGTTGCACTGATAAACAATGCAGAAGTTAATAATTCTGTCTCTGGGTATACTGTAAAAAATTTGAAAATGAACCGTCAAATAACAGTTATTCTGTGTACATTTTTTTGTAAATTTGCAGTCTTTTCTGTAATTCTACACAAGACTACCAAAAGATCAACATAATGTTGATTAATCAGACAATAACAACAAATTAATTTGGTGGATATACCATCGTATAGCAACCAGTGTTTTAGAAGAGAGCCTGCCGTTTTAGCCGTGTTACAACACTTTGGTGGACACGTGGCCTTATTAACGTGGTTATTAAAATTTGGTAATCAAAAACCTAATAAATTGCAGGTCATTTATTCAATCAGGAGATATTTTATTTTAATTATTTTAAATAATTCTCAATTCATATTTTAATATAGCAAAGCAGTTGAAATGTCAGACCAGGGATGGGTAGGCCAGCGTGAGTGCGGACATCAGTTCCTGGTGAGACCCAACACTCTTTTCTAGCTCTGCCACCTGACTAGCATGATACTCTCTTAGCTGTTGTGTTACACTGAAGGCCTGCACAAAGACAAATGTACAGCATAAGAAATTAAGGTCAATAGGCAATTTATACAGCAAACAATTGCAATAACTGTTGATAGTCAAATATACTTTAAAAACCTCATATACGGTTCAATAAATAGCTACACATACCATGTATTCAGGTAAAATATGGTGAAGCATGTACTCACCGCTTCCTTCTCCTGTAGAGCCTTTTCCATGTTCTGTCTCATGTCGTTCATCTTCTGATCCATCTTCTGCAGTGTTTCCCTGTATCTCCCGTACATAGACTTCATCTGACGGACCTACAGCACACGCAACTTACTATGAGCTGTGATTTCTAGGCAGGGAACTTCCATAAAGCAGCGACTACTGATAATTAACTGATGGAAATTAAATACATGCCTGTTTAGATAAAGTTTCCTGATCAACATTAACCATGTCTCCAATCTGTTTTATTGTGAAGATAGAATCCTCTGTGCTTGACTTAACTGAACACTGCAGAAGAATTACATTGGTTTATAATACAACCGGTTTTTAATGTTAAAGGCTTAAAAAAATGTGTTTATGAATTTGTAGAGCAGCTCTCACCATTTCAACCCTCATCTCTTGAATCCTGTTATATAAACTCTGAAGAGTCTCTTGATCATGCTCGAGACTCTGAATTCTCTCCTGGGCAGTCACATACAAATCTTTGTACATCCCATTCTAACAAACAGAAATTTGTTTTATTTAATACTACACATAACTGTACATTTAACATCATGTTCAGTTCTGGCTGTGATTTTGTTGTTTTGCACAACGTTTAGCTTTGTGTATAATGTAAACATTTTTTTTATGCATGACATGTTTTCTCACACCTGGATACTTCACCCAAAAAAGTTTTTACTTCTGCAGAACACTAGGGATGTAACGATTCACCGTGAGCCGGTTGAAACTCGGTTATAATGAGTGATCATTCAAATCGGTTGAGGCTTGAACTGAATCGCAATACATTTTTTGAACAGCAGGGGCCGCTATTTTCACTGCAAACCTAAACGTGGATGCTGATATTTCTTAAATGCAAAAAATCCAAGAAAAGCACAGACAGTATTAGTTTGTTTATATTAAAGAGACTTTTTCTATTATTAATTTGTTATAAAATTGCAGTTTAGTTTTGATATTTGAAATAAAACATTATTTTATTATACAAAGAAACGTGAAGCATTTAAGAAATAATGCAAGGGAAGTTGTTCATTTCTAATTTGTTTCAACTCATTTTTAAAAAATAAATCGTGAGCAAATCGTGAATAAATCGCATCGTGAGATCAGAATCGTGACTCACGATCGCATCGTGAGCTGAGTGAATCGTTACATCCCTACAGAACACTATACAAAAAACTATATTAAAGAATGTTGGTTGGTAACCAAACAATGGCGGTGCCCATTGACTTGCATTGGTTTTGTGTCTATACAGTGGATGTGAATGGGTACTGCCATTCTCGGTTACCAACATTCTTCAAAATATCTTCTTTTGTGTTCGGCAGAAGAAAGTCGTACAGGTTTGAAATGACAAGGGGGTGAATAAATGACAAAGTAAAATAAAAAAATAAAATTAAGCTACATGCCGTCACCTGTCTGAGCTCAGTGTGGTCTGTCTGGATAAGTTTATCCCTGAGATCAGCTGGAGAAGTTTCTTTGCTTGGATTATAACCCCGTGCAGAGGTAAGTTGCTGGGAGAGAACCTCCACCATGATGAGCGTGGAAGTCAGTCTCTGCTCCAATTCTGATCTGGACAGATGCTCCAGATTTCTAGAAGTCAGGCTTCGGAGACAGAGTCACAAAGAGACATGTAGATCGCATTCATGCAGCAATTGATGTTATTAAACTGAATTCATTGAAAAGCTGTATTAAAGCAAATTTTGACTATTTTTCTTGTAGATAGCTGCTAAACTTGACTTACTTCCATAGAAGAGAGTCCGTTCTAGTGCTGGCATCAGAAACAGGAACATCCTTTACAATCTCTACCACTGTTGAAGTATTCATGCTCCTTTCCACTCGCTGAACAGGGGTTCCCCACACAGAAAAACTACGCTTCTGTACTGGAGACGTGCCCACTGAAGCATTGCAGTGATTCACTGGTGCTGGAGTACGAGCAACCACCTTTCCGGATGCAAGCATCAAGAGTTCCGCCATCTGTCTGAGCTGTTCCTGAAGAGGCCCGTTGCTGAAAACAGGGGGGTCATTTAATACCTTCTGAATATCCCCAGAAGCCATTTTAGCCTCCAGATCTTTTTCCTGGGGTGGTTTTGCAGGAATGGGTGTGAAGCTAAAAGTATTTGCCAGGGTTGTGGAGTTGAACTGCGGGGGAGGCATGGGACTCTCAGGCAGCTCGGGCCACAGACGGCTCAACGTGTGTTCATGCGAAACAGTCCTGCTTACGGCAGACATCTTCGGAGTACATGGACCTGTCAGAGGAATAGCACTGGTAGGATCTGGTGGAACAGAGACAGCATCACCAGTCTGATCACACAGACGCATGACTTCAATCTCGGGAAGAATTCCCTCTTCTTTTAAGCCCAGCGCATTATTATTGACGTTGTTGGATTCAGATTCAGCTATTTTAGAAACGGCATCTCGAGGAGAAGATAAACCTGAGGTTTCCTCAGCATGTGAGAAATCTGCCTCTAGACGATGGTCAAGGTGTTTCTTGACAACGTTTCCGGATATGATGAAGTTGTCATCATTGGGCAGCTTGTGCTTATCGTCGCTGAGGGATTGTACAACATCTGAACTTCGCATTTTATTTTCATAATGGCTCAGTGGTGACAAGTGTTGGCTGGCAACATTTTTTGACGCCTCCATTTCCAGGCACATAAAAGATCCAGACATTTTGTCTGTAATGTTTTCATAAGGCAATGTTATATGACCATCTGCATTTTCAGACTTTTCCGTTAGACTTTCTGGGAACATCTGTGACTTGGTACAGACCTCAATTTCAGAGCTTGACCTCTCCATCAATAAATCATCTTCTGTAAGATGACAGTAAAAATGGTCAACATGTTTGCTTCCAGGTGTTAAAACAGCAATGCTTTGACCGTCATTGTGACTGATGTCATTTAAACAGTGCTGACCCTGTTCCTTGGCAGGATTCACCATACACAAAGACATTTCAGACATCTTGGATAGATCGGCAATTTCTATTTCAACCCCAAAGCAATTCAAGGATTTCAATGTGATCTCTCCTTGTCGACTAGATGGCTCGTGATGTCTTTCAGAGAGATCAGAGAGATCAGTAAGCTCATCGTCACTGTGGTTGGCTGCATTTTTCTCACAATGAGTAGTGACATATTGATCAGTTGACTGAGAGGGATGAAACATGGCATCAGCTGTACTTTCTTCAGATGAAGCCACATGGGCCTTCAAATCACAGTAAGAGTGATCCATAGGTTGATTATTTACTGATAAAGCCTCTGTGTACTCTTCAGAAATGTGAGTTTTGGTACCAAGACTTGGCAAATGATTTCCCAATGCTGGATCCTTCACAAGAATGGGTTCATCTGTAATAACTGAGCTCTGGTCTGATACCTGAACCTCCCCATCTAGACACACGAGTGGCTTGAATGTGACACTCCCCAGCTCACATCCAGAAGCCTCTTCCCTTTGATTTGACATGGAGGAGAAATCTGTATCATCAGATCTGCACACATGAGAGTATGGATGATCGACGTGCTCTTCATTGGTCTGATGATCATTTGTACACTCTACTTGGTTGGTTTCATTCAGGTCAGTTTCAGTTGACCGATTATTCTCCATAGCCAGACGTCTGATGAGAATCGACTCATCTGATATTGCAGGTTCATCCTCAACTACAACTTCTCCTTCAAGACACACAAAGGATTTTAATGTGACATCTTGATGTTCATCGGTGGCTTCCACAGTTTGTTCATCGCTGTAGGCTTCTGGTGTGTTGGTGATAGTTTGCACATTACATTTGTTAGAAAATGTTTCCTCAATGGCATCTTCATGCTGTTTGAAAACAATATCAAAATATAAAATTAATATTAGTACCAAGGCAACACTATTAGGAAGAAATAAAATCCCAGAGGCATGAAAGCACGTCTTCTTACCTTGATTTCAGGGATCTTCTCATGTCTGGGTGCATGTTTAGGGATTAATTGAGTCTCCTGCAAATTCAGCAGTTCTTTCTGTACATCTCTGAATGGGACTCTGTCTGATCTTTGCTATAATGTAAACATAAAACTATATCATTACGGTTCAAACGGTCAATATCATTTTCACAGCTATAACATAGATGAGGTTCATTTAGTTAGAAAATGCATGAGGCACTTACATGTGACATTTCCCTAATTGATGACGTTTTTAAATTAAGATCTGTAAATACACAGGTGCACATAATAAACACAACATGTAATAAACATTACATAATTTTGCAGCACAATCGCAAAGTAAACACAACATATTAATTTCATATCAAACTGTCATCTACTTAGATTATGCATAAAACAAAACGTAATCATGGTTCACAATTCTTCAAGACATAAAACTTAATTGCATAGTCTGCTTCCTTAATAATATTGCTAGCAAAATTAATGCAATCACAAGATATCGCCAAATGTTTAGACATCATTACAGTAACGTGTAATACGTAACGTTAATCATATAAACTTGTTTAATTCCTGTATGCTAATAAAATTTGCTGTATCATTAGATTATTCCGGGAGTTTTGATAGTGAGTAAATGTTTAAGTACTTTTATATGTCCAGAATTGTAACGTTACAGTTAAGATACAGCCTAAACGTTTGTGATCAAAGATCCCTTTATAGCATTATTAATCGGAATTAAAATGCGACTCTTACCTCAACACATTTAATTCTTGTGCTTAATTTTTTATGAGCGTTAAACGTTAATGGATAATTTAATCGTGGATTTAGTCAAACAAACATCAGCGTTATTAACCGCCACTCTCACATTCAAAATATGACGCACGATCGTGTCATTGGATGAAACTAGAGCGTGACATACGGAACCCCGATTAGGTCATACGTTGTGCACAAAACGCGCGTGGAACGTTACGCTGCCATCTAGCGTGTAGTTTAAGGACAAGAGACCTCACTTTTCTCAGCAGTAACTGCATTATTTTTGGTTATTTGACAAGCCCGTTTAAACCATCCCTTGGTTGCTGTAGATTATCATTTGTAAAATGTTTCAGTCCGTCTATTTGATATAGTATACTTTTCAGCAAGTGTATACTTTTTTTGTTAATTAATTCAACAAACAATTTAACAAAATTGTATTAAAACTTAAATCAGTCTCAAAGTAAAACTCGTCCCTATGTGCCCCACACAAGGACAACGTGTGAATCTCTTATTTGACAAAAGCTTTTGTTTGAATCGTGCTTGAAACTCTGCGTGAGTAACTGGTCGTCCAACATTTTGTGCCAACTGCAAAACACGTGTTCGTGAAGTAGAGGCGGGGTAACTGAAAGGAAACAAACCAGTTTTCTGTATAAAATACTTAAATTTTATACTGCAGTATAAAATACTTTACATTTTAAGTATTAGAGTTTATTGTATCGTTCTGTCATAATTAAAATGTCAACGCCAGTGTGCACTTGTGCCGAACAAGTCAGAAAACTTACACAACAAGTATCAGTAATGAGAAGAGAGATTAAAAACATCAGGTAGGTTTTTAAACCTGTATGAGTTGTGTTGATCTTGAAAAGACAAAAAACTCCATTAATTAAATGTTTCATGTTAATCAAACACAGACAGCAGATAGACGGATCTGTACGAGCACATAAGAAACAAATGTCATCACTTCAGTCGACGCTGACAGATTGTATTAACCATGATTCACAGTTTCAGAGCAAAAGCCCATCAAAGTGCCTCAGTGAGGTGAATCAATTAGAACAAGGTAACCTTAATGTTATGTGTAAAACAAGCCACACATTCATTGTACAAGACATTTCACGGTGTCAAGTCATTTGATACATTTGTGTTTGCTGTAACTGTTAACGTGATGTCTTTTACTGTCTCAGGGCGCATTTATACTGTTCCGATTGGATACGTCAATTCGTGTTTTGCGGTCAAAAATGGCACTCCACGACAACCCACCATATGCAGTTCCTCTCGAGCCAGCTTGAAGATTGAATCGTCAGTCTTCAATAACCCTGATCATTCTTTAGTTGGGCTGGAACAGTACTCCCATATCTGGTGTGTAGTAAAAACATGTCTGTATCTTCAACTGTACACTACTACCACATTGTAGGAATTCAGTTGAATAGATTTAGACATTTGAAGGAAGATTTACATTAGATGCTTGCCTGGAACAGCTACTAGACATGACAGTTGGACTTTTTTAGTGATCTCTTTTTTTTCTTTTACTTTACAGGATCATTTTCCTTTTCCATAAGAATGGGCAGTTGAGCTACAAAGCCAAAGTCAAGCCACCCCGTCTGAATGGTCAGAAGGTGGGGGTGTACTCCACCCGTAGCCCCCACAGGCCTAATGCTTTGGGGCTGACTTTGGCTAAGCTGGAAAAAATCACAGGTACTATTTGCATTGTTATTACATTAAACTTGAATGGACTGTCACTACAGAATAGACTACACTGAACCTCGTGATGTACTTGAAATAGCACTACCTGCTAGTTTACATATAAAATGTGCCATAGCTGCCTATAAAATTCCACTTGAAGTCAGTGATATGAGAAAGCAATAGATGGTGAATGATAGAGTTTTACAGTTTTTTTTTCACCACTGACTGCAACTGTAATGTTTCATGTGTGATGAAGGAACTTGACGCATCACATTTTTATTCATTGTTTAAAATAAGTCACTATTGTGTCATTGATTCATTGAAAAAAAATATTGCTATACGTCCAAAGTAAAGGCACATTTTTATTATAATATTTATAATAGATATGTGTAAAAGTAATTATAACATTTTAGATGAAAAGCATTCTGCACAGGTAAGGTACGTATTTTATTTAACATTAAATCGACTTGTGTGTAAAACTGTGTAAATGGCTTGTGTGTAAAACTGTATGATTTTTAAAGACCAATCAGCATTAAAAAGGCGCAGTTAATTTATTTCAAATCAAATCCAGATAAAACATTGAAGAAAAGCAAAATCACTGATTGTTGTTTGATTTTAAAGGAGATACACTTCACTTGTCAGGAGTTGACGTCATCACTGGAACACCTGTTCTAGACATCAAACCATATATTCCAGACTATGACTCTCCTACAACAAGAACAGACGATACCAGTAAAACGTCATCATTCACAGACCTTCCGATGGCTGAAGACATGGAGCTAGATGAAGAAACCGACATCTTGGAGACGACATCTAAACATTTTACAGAGCTCAGCCCAGAAACAAGCATCTCTTGTCCAGCCAGTGCTTCGGGTTTCTCTCAGTCAAGGTCTGGATGCAGAGGTGTGACTGATGTGCTAGCAGAAGTCAAAGACTACCTCAAACACGGGAATGTTTTCTGTGAACAGACAGCTGAGGACAAAAACACGGATGCTCCCGAGTGCAGTTTAGCAGGACCAACCCCTATAAGTTTATCCAGACTGAGCTTTGGTCATGAGTTATACAGCACTATTGCTGCCTGGGTCAGGTCGCCTCCTATCAGTTACCTTGATGTGCGATTTACTGTAAATGCTGAGAAGGAGCTTAACGAGTTTGTTCCCTGCAACAGTACAGGTACTTATGTTACAAACATTAATGAACATTTGAGATTTTATTCAACTGTATCTTTTGTTATTTTGATAAATTATTTTGAGCTGTAAATTCAACTAATTTATGTTGTCATATGTAAAATCATAGATGTTAATTGACGCATTTTTTAATTAAGCCAGTGGTCACATTTGTCATTTTGATTTAACAGACAGCCAAAGGCCAAAGTTCCAGTTCTTGAAAGGACCTGATGAGGCAATGGCAGCCATCCACGGCATTCTCTCAGCTGACCCCAGATCGGTATATCGGCGTGCACATTGTCAAGACCGTCTGTTTTTCTTCACTCTGGACACAGCTGACATCACTTGCTGGTTTGGAGATGGCTTTGCTGAGGTTGTGAGAGTCAAGCCTGTGCAAGGTTCAGGACCTACCGAACTTGCCTCTCTCTGAACTTGCCAAAACAACCTTTTGTGTTTTTATTCTCCCTAAACACAGCAATTTAAATTGAGAAGATGTTATTAGAAGACAATGTAAGGAACAAAGATACAAAGACAATGTATAGAAGTTGTTTTATTTCAAATAGTCAGTTACATATGAACAGATTATTTGTCACAGAGCCTTAAAAGTTTTAACCTCAGAGAGGGGCAACAGTGATATACTGTAAAATCAATTTTTTTAATTTGTGTTTTATGTTTAAACTTGTGTTTGATGAGTAGCATACACAAAAAAAACATGAACAATTTGAATAAATATACTGTATGTTGTTGTTCTAGAGTTCCAATAAAAATATTTTGGCTAACATGTTAGTTGCTTTTTTGCATTGTACAGAGCAGGTACTCAAATAAGGGGCTCAGGTACATTCTCAGGTAGGCTTTCTGGATAGGACGGAGCAGTAGCTGGAGCGAACGCTGGCACTGAGATTTGAATCTGTTCAGGCACATCAGTACGCGGTTCACCTATATCTAAAAAAAGTACAGACTCGGATTGTTACAATTCATTGTGTTGAGACATACAGTTGTTATGGTAGTCAAATAGTATATCTAATGGTAAGGGGTTATTTCTAATACCTGAATCAATGACAAGCCTTTTTTGAGATAAAGGCATGTCTTCCTCCTCATCAGGTCCTAAATCCTCAATGAAAAACGTCTTGAGTGTTTTTTCCTTTATTGTTTCCACAGACACTGGTGCTGGTTGTGGAGTTGCTGTTTCAGCTTCTGTGGGTAATACAGGTGGTGTGATGGAGGGAGGATCTGTTTCCTGAACCACACTAAAATCTTCTGACACAACTACCGGAGGCTGTTTTCTTGGACGACCTTTTCTTCCAGGGGTACCACTGGCACTGGACCACTTTTTTGCTCTTTTAAGGCTTTGTTCCCTGCAGTCAATGTTAGGACAATATTACAAAGCAATTATGTTCAAGAATGCTTTTTAGTGTTCTTAATGATCAAACATGTATTCATTTGTGCATGTAGAAATGCCACAGTGCAATATGAATAAAAAATATCAATGCTAGTAGTTTTTAGTAAGTTTAGTTTTCGTTCAAGTCTCATCCCCACCATATCAATGTTATCTTTACCCAGACACCCACTGGTTGGTTGCCTTTTCCTCTGCCTCAGCCTTTCGTTTCTTCAGCAGGTCTCTGTCTCTCAACCGTAGCCGAATTCCAGCTACCAAACAAACAAATCAATCCTGGTGTTTTATTTAACTGGGATTGCAGTTCTCAAACATTTGCTGTAAAACACTGAAGTTAAAAGTCCTCAGCATTCTCTTTTTTTTTTTTACGATTGTAAGAGTATCAAACACATGCTCAATGCACCCTGCAGCCTAACTACAGAACTGTCTGAAACTCTTAAAATATATATTATCATGGGCAAACGACAAACAATTAAACAAGTATTTAAGTAAACATAGTCCTATACTATGTGCGGAAGACTGTAATTACAGTACAACAAATCTTTTTTACAAAAGTAAAACAATTTGAAATTTAAAGAACAGCTTTGTTTTATTGATTTATTTTTAAAAACCAGGTTATTTATTGCATCTTTAGAAAACAAAACTCAAGCAATCCTTTGTAATGCATTTTTTTTTGTATTGTTTTTTTAAGATTAAATTGATTTAAAAGTCATACCTTCATTAGAAACGTTTACTTCAGATGGCGGATTCTCTTTCTCCAATGTATCGTCCATTTTGTTGGCCTATCACAAGAATATAAAGTATTGAAATGATAGAGACAAAAATTGCACTCATTTACTTTTCTTGCCTCAAAGAGAATAATTATCTGGTTAAACATTACCATAGTGCTGGGAGAGTTCGTGCAGTTGTGCTCTTATCTTATTTGCAGAGGTGGAGAACTTGGCACAGTATTCACAGAAGAAAGAAAAAAAAGGAGGTCATACAACTGGCTGCCAGCCCTGATGGTAGTGCTGTTTAGATATATTTGTCTGGGTCTAAGTGACAGTTTTTCTGCCATTAAAAGAAATTTGTTAACTGGTCCACAGGGCCAAGAGTTGTGTTATGTTATGTGTTAAAAAATGTAGTTAACATAAAAAAAAAATACTTCCGTTTGATTGAATTTATATGTAATAGCTAAGACAATCATTATTACAGTATAACTTCGGGAAATGTTTTATAATATCACAGTGTCATCCAAAATAAGCATTTGCTTGTTCTTTAGTGGCTGAGATGTTTCTGTACACATCCAAATTCATTTCACTTCTGAATTCACAGGCCATCAGGCGTTATAATACATCATCAATGGGGATCTGTGAGCTTGTCACAAAACACTCACAGTCATTAAATATGCAACAAAGCACTAAACATGACTACTGTAGTACTGTTTCATTGTCCCAAGCATTATGGTGCCCAAACATGTTTTATTTTTTAACAATATTAAAATTAACACAGAAACGTTGACATTAAGGGCTATTCTGTATTTCCATGTAATTTGAATACTCTTAATGCCAGTAAGATGACTGCCTTTACTGGCTGCACCATTTTATCTCTGCTGTTCATTTTCTGGGTGTGTTTACAATCTTTTTAAAACACATTGATGTCTGCTGTCCCACCAGATACGGTCACCTCCCTTGGAACAACTGTTAAGGTATAATAAATATTACTGTATATAAGACAGTAATAACAAAATAAAAATATCCCCACTGCTATAATGTGTTAACCACTATAATAATAGCAACACAGGACAACATTTTAATACCAAAGGTTGCGAGTGGTCACCTTTTGCCTTCAGAAAAGCTGAAGCAATTTTTGAAATACTGTTGTCTGAGCTGTACATTTATTTCATTTCACAGTATTAAAAGGTTTGTTATCATAGAAGTGCTAGAATTTTATTAAAAAAGAAACACTGTGCTTGCACAATACATTTGGCTGTACAATACACCTTTGCATTGTTTGGCTGTAATGCAACCATGCAAAGCATGTACTGAACTTAATTATGCCAACAAAATGGCAACCCAATTACAAATCTCTCAATATAGTTGTTGCTGTTAAAACTGGGTCAGAGTTCTCACATGTTGATATAGTTGTGTTCTATTATCTGAGGCTGTATATCAACTAGCATGTTAAGTGTCTGTCTGGTGTAGGTGAGCTTTGACCACTGTTCTTTGTCAATACAGTTTGTCCATGTAAACAAATGGTGTCATTATTTTTTAAATAAACAATAAAAAAGGTTTTACATTGGTCACAATTGTACACAACTTTATCATTTTGACCAATGGATTGCTATTTAGAAACTAATAATGTGGCGTCTTTGGTAAAAGCTGACTGTGCCTTTAGTAGCTGAGGTTTATTGCTTATTTGTAGTCATATTTGTAATGTGGCTCCACTTCTTTGCAGATGCTTTTGAAATACATTTTCCATTAACCTAGGTTTATTCCTTAGTTTCACTTCATTTCAACCACTCTAGTTTCTCTTTAAGGTTCGAAGCTATGTGTAAAAAATATGCCCTCTCCTGGTAAATACTTGCTTAAACAACAAACAATATAATATGTGAAAACTTCTATACACAATACACAAAGAAACAAAAAATACTCTATTGTAATACTGTTTAAATTGCATACATTGGGGTATCTAAAAGATAACTAAATAATCACTTATTTAAAGTGTTTTGAGGAAGATTTTTTCAAGGATAGTTTATCGGCAGTTACAGTAACTTGAAATGAAGAATGTAAAATTAAAGAGAATGCTTAGCTTAAACCACGACTATGCCTTTGTTAAAATAGGATATTTAAGATGCTTTTATTAAAATGCCTTAGAAAACAACATCACTGGTGTGATCATTTGTTATATGTAGCTGCCGCCCTGGCCAGGTCACTCTTGTAAAGGAGATTTTAATCTCAATGCGTTTTTACCTGGTTAAATAAAGAATGAACCCTTGAAACAAAACTTAATATTTTAAGATGTCAGGGCAAGTTATTTTCGGTTAAGACTGTTCATTTTAAAACATTCATTTTAGTCTGGGACTATGGCCTTAAGCATTGTCTGTGTAACCAGGCTTAAAAGTTAAACCTTAAGAAATTTTGAGTACTTTAGTATCGATGAGTGTATCAAAATGTTTAAAATGCTTAACATTTATTGGCAAAACCTGGCCACCTAATGCTGTGTGTTATGAGTAATATCTAAAGCAGTTTGTTGCCCAGACACAAATTAAGAGTAAACCCTTATATAGACTCAGATTCATTAGCGTACAATTACCATTTAAAATGCACTTATTTATTAATTTTTTAGGAAAGTAATAATTGTATGAAGTCTTCAGGATAACACAAAATGCAATAATTTAGTGAAACAAATACATTAATGTTTTAGTATGTTCTTATATAAACATTACTTCTTATTAAGATAAAAATAAACAAAAAGTATAAAATACAATGTAAAGTTAAAATCTATTCACTTTATGTAACAAGTAAATTTAAATTAGTTTACTGCAGATATGGCACAAAACGTACTGTAATGACATCATTTTAAGCCAAAGAGAAATACGAGTAACATTTCCAAAAAAATAAGATTCCCAGACAAATACAAGCCGTAAACCTTTCTCTACCACAAACTGTAATGCAGCAGTGTTGCTGCGTTTGTCGTGTTTGTGAGACTGCAGTGGGAGTCGTTGACCAGAGATGGCGCTATTGAGTATATATTTGTTTCAGTGCCGTTTCCCCCCATGGTTTCTGCTCTCCCAGAGTAACTTGGCGCTGGGCTCAGATCATTATACAGTCCCATATTCTCCCTCCATTAAGGCATCTTTCTACCTTTTGGGCTGAACAGAAATTCCCCCAAACCCAAGAGGAAAGAGTCCAACTTTTGAGGGCGATATGGACATGAAAAAGAGGATTCATTTGGAGCTGAGGAACAGGACACCATCTGATGTAAGTAATTTTGAGCCACACGTTTAGTTTTATGCCCAGCCATGCTAGCTGTGCTACTTTCTACTTCCAAGTGACCTGTGTGTAGTTTAATGGTAAGCACATGGGTGTAATGCCGCTGACACAGAGTTAAGAGGAGAAAGTGCAGTAACGTTATCTATATTCACATCATTAATGTCCATTCGTCTTGTTTTGATACGAAAGGACCCAGACTGTTTAAGCTAGACGGAGTAACGTTAGTTAGTTTGGGCGGCTGAAGGCGTTATTGCAGCATTTAAGTCCCCCATGCTGGATGTGTGCATTCATGATGTGATACGATCATATAGTGAATATTTGCTCCTTTTAACGTCGGTGTTGTTAGATATGGACGGGATGGTTTATTTCACCGCGGTGGCCATTTTTGTTGCTAACATGAGGCGCCCTTTATTACAAAGCACTTTAAAGTAATCAACCTGAAATAGTTTAAAGACAAACAAAAATTAAAATATTTTCTTAAATATGGGTCACATTTTCAAACCATGGCCCTTCAGTGTAGCTTTTTTCTATATCTCGAAAGAGATGTAATAAAACAAGCTGTAGTTTTTAAAAGTCAAAGTATAATTTGATGCACAGTCAGTCGCATTATTAATGTATTCTTACTAGTGACCGACGTTTCCGTTTATATATGAATAGAATGATAAATGAAAATTAAAGTCTTCGTCAAACTGCAAGGAGATGTGCAAAAGCTGATCGTAAAACATGTCATATTAAACGCGTTGTGTGTTATTAATAAATGAACTGTGTTTTACTCGCTAACGTTATATTGTTACTTTTTCGTGTGAGACGGTGGTTCCCGCCATTACTCACCATTACACCCCACGCGCCACTACTGACCAACTATCGCTCGTGGTCGATATATGTACGTTTTCTGAATATTTTTAATGTACACGTTAAATTAAAAATGTAACGTGTGACTATTGTATGGCAGTGTACACGAAGACGGTACGAATGGCTCGAGCAAAAATAAGCTACATGTGCTAATTTGGTTGGTCGGTCACTTCGGCTAAACGTTTGAGAGCAGTTAACGTTACACATAAAGTGAACATCACGTAAAACATTAAGCTGTTAGCTAACTAACAGCGTAGTGTCAAATTTTCAATCTAAGTGTTTTGAGTTAGGTTTAATGCGTAGAGAAGCATGAGCTTAGTCTGTCTGAGGAGGCGCCATGTTGTCAGGAACGAAACTCTCCATTTTTGTCTCTGTAATTTCCGCTCTATCTTCGTCTTTCGCAGCAAGAATACGCCATCGACACACCGCTTCTGTCTTACATACGTTTTTAAATACACTCCAATTGCAGTTTGTCACACAAAATTTCACGAAAGACGGTAGTGTCTTTGGGATATGTCCATGTTGTCTGGCCGTCGACTTGCAATCTGCTCTTTTCTCATTGGTGACTGCTGCCACAGTCTTAGCCATAGGGCTAAACAACAACGGCAGCAGACTTTTCGAACAGTATTCGGTGGTTTTAATGTTCGTTCGTAAACTAATATATTAACGAACAAAATGTGGCACAACAAACAGGCCAAAATCATAACCATACTGTAAAAGTGTATTATCAAGATCAAATGCATTTTTTTCTCCAGTTGAGCAACTTTTAAACCCAGTCTTTCGTCTCTCTGACTGTTAACACAGTAACTGTTACACTGTAGTTTGTATTAATTTTAATACATAAAAAACGTGGTTTAACTAGAAATAAAGCTAAATAAATACTATGGCTACTTATAGTTGAACCGCAGTCAATTTTTGTAAGGCTTGCACTTCACTGGTATTGTTGTTACATTGTATTCTTTTCTTTCTTGTTTTTTTTCTAGGTACGAGAACTTGTCCTTGACAACTGCAGATCAAATGAAGGGAAAATTGAAGGCCTTACAGTAGATTTTGTAAATCTTGAATTTTTAAGTTTGATAAATGTTGGTCTACTTTCAGTCTCCAACCTTCCAAAACTCGGAAAGCTTAAAAAGGTAAACCTTCAGTATGTATATGTTCATTTAAATATGTATATTTAACTTGTGTTTTGGGTTCTGATATGGGATATGTTTGAACTCTTCCAGTTGGAACTCAGTGACAACAGAATCTCTGGTGGCCTTGATGTTTTAGCTGAAAAACTCCCCAATCTCACACATCTAAACCTAAGTGGAAACAAACTGAAAGACATCAGCACATTGGAACCCTTGGTTTGTACATACTTCTCACTCAGACTACATTTGATGCCGTTTTACACATTGCCTTTATAGCAATTACACTTGTCAATAATAGTTCTAAAAATAGCTTCTGTTCTCTTTGACAGAAAAAGCTTGACCATTTGAAGAGTCTCGACCTTTTCAATTGTGAAGTCACAAACTTGAATGACTACCGGGAAAGTGTCTTCAAGCTCCTTCCACAGCTCACATATCTGGATGGCTATGACATGGATGACCGAGAGGCATCGGACTCTGATGGAGAAGCTGATGGAGTTGATGATGATGATGACGAGGGTAAGGGTGTTTAGCTTTTAACTTTAGTGTTTAAACATGGTCTGTTTCGAGGGTTTGTATGTTCATTTATGACTTTCAATGCAGAAGGAGAAGACGAAGATGAGGATGGAGAGGAGGAAGAGTTTGACGAAGAAGATGATGAGGATGACGATGAAGATGAGGTTGAAGGCGAGGAGGATGATGAGAGTGGAGATGATGAGGTAACTGTTGGTCTATTGATTTTTTTTCGTTCGGGAACACTGCAACATAAACTCATGGGCTTATTGGTTTTAGGAGGAAGACTTTGGTCAGGATGGAGAAGTAGATGATGATGATGATGATGATGACGAAGACGATGAAGAAGGTAATTTTTGAGTCGTCTTTTTTGTTGGTTTGCCGTTTCTTAAATTATCGGTGAAAGTAACTATGTTTCTCTCTGAGAAGAAGAGCAAGGGGGAAAGGGTGAGAAGAGAAAACGAGAAGCAGATGATGAAGACGAGGAAGATGATGACGAGGAGGATGATTAAGAGCAGAGGAACAACTCTGTTACCAACCCTTCCCTCCTTCTCCTTTTCAACAACTTGGCTATCCCATCAACCTTGCTATTCCTCCACCCCCTCTTTCTACCCAAGCGCTAAGCTCCCTGTGGGGGCAAGACTGTACCGGACGGGTGGAGCTGTGCATATGGAGCCTACGAGCTGAATGAGAGCCTTCTGGATCGGTGGCTTACTCAGCATTCCACAAGTCTACTGTCATTCCCCTGCCCGTTTGTGTTTCAAAACCTGTGGGGACTTTGGGGACTGGTATTTAGTTTTGGGTCTGTGCTTTTAATATTTTGTTAAAATGAAAGTTTTCTCCTCTTTTTTTGACATTTCCTCCCCATTTAGTTTTTGTTCCAAATTTCCCAATAAGAATGCTATAGCAATGTGTAACAAGCCAGCCATAATTTTAGTGTGGCAGTCTGTGGCACAAATCAAGGTTGTAGCTACATTTTTACTTTCTGTAAGACAAAAACAAACTTTGTAAATAAAATAACATTTTGTGCTTTGCTCGCTCTCCTACGTTTCAGTCTTTTGTCTTAGCATATAGTTGAAGGCAGAAAAAGAGAATGGCTTGGGTTAAGATGAGACAGGCAAAATAAAAACATACTTTTTGGTCTGTCTACTTCATATCTGGACTTTTCTGTATTTTAACCATGAGAACGCCCCAAGGTCCAGTTTGTATAAGCTTGATCAAAGTCACCTTGGTGTGTTTTTTTTTCTTTTGTTGAGCGACAGGTTGCTGTGTTTGGAGTTGCGACAAAGAAACATAAAATTTAAGTTTTAACTTAGTTAAAAATCAAAAGTCACTGCCTGTTACGCTGCTTCATATTTCTCTCACCGACAGCAGCAACAAATTGCATATGCCACCCTATATTCAATTTGCCATTGTCAATAACAAAATATCTATTGCAAATTTATATTGGGTTTGCACTGACAATCAGTGTGGTTGTGCCCGCAAAAGCAACTGCAGCAAAAAAAATCTGAGCTGTGTTTAGATTTTCTCTGCCGTGTTAACAAAACTAAGTGACCATGTTGAGCCCTGTTTTAGGACAATCAGCCACCAAAAACATCAAAACAGAACGGAAGGTAAAACAGTTGCTTGTTCTTTATTTCAGTCCTTTTCTCACAAAACATTGAACACTTGATTTGTTTTAAAAGACCAACACAAATTATTTTTATCAGCACAACAAAGCGGTGTAGTTATTTCATCTACCACCAGGGGACAGCAAGCACGTGAACCAACCCAAATAATGAACAATTATTCCGTAGGGTTCAATCTTAAACTGGCTGGCAGGAGCGTTCACGCCAAGTTCTGTCCTTCCCTCCCATATGTTTAGAAAATGTACACCTTTGATGTAATCAGGTCAAGTTCATTTCTAAAGGTTACTAATTTTCACAATTTTGCATTGTTGCAAAGCAGTTGTACAGAAAACAAGTTGGGCAAGTCCATGAAAATGTCAACCTTACCATGAAAAAATAAAGTTTTTACTGTAAAGACACAGATGTTAACATTTGGTGGTTCAAATACCCATGCAAGTTCTCCAAGTTTTTAAAGCATTTGTTTTATTTTCAGTGCATGCTTTTTCATAGTCAGGACTCAGATAAGTGCCATTTTCAGGATTGTCACATCCATAATGGTACATATTCCTCATAAATGGGCACATGCAATTTTAAACTAACTAATTCATGCTCTATAAAGAGTCATCCCTTCTACATTGGTTGGGTATAATTGCTTAGGTTTGTGCATTTTAATTCGCAGAAATTCTACAAAGTTTGTTGTCTCCCAAAAACGGTGTCCTTTTTTTGTCATATCCATAACGCATGTTTATTTCCCTTTTTAAAACCGAAAACTTGTGCATAGACATATGTTTTTCTGATGTTCAAACTATCAAAGGGTTTAGTAAAATATTAACAAAAATGGTTCAGTATATTCAGTGTTGGGTACGTTACTCTGAAAAAGTAATTAATTACTAGTTACTAATTACATATTCAATAGTGTAATACGCCCTTTTCACATGAAGTCACGCATCTTCCGTTCTGCCGCGAAGCAGTGTATCATTACTTCCGCTAGCACTCCAGTTCATAAGGTGGCGGTAATGCACCTATAAGCTGATTTGCCAACCGCCAGTAAAACTCAAGAAGAAGAAGAAGTTACTTCCGCTAGCGCCTCAGAATGGAGTTTACCAAGTGGCTTGCACATCTGCCACAAATACGTCTAGATGATGTACAACGTCTTGCAGGCAAATTTTCGCTAACGACAAGATCAAAGCTAGAGAAAGGATACAAATTCTTCGTTGAACAGTACCTGTTTGATTATGAAGGTAAGTGTTTTGTTTTCTTTTTGTGTTAGCGAAGGTGCTAGGATAAGTACTTGAATAAGTGTTCTGTCAGTTTTTTTTCTCACTGTTGTTAAATTCCAGCGCGACGGCAAAACGGAAGTTCTTCTTCTTCTTCTTCTTCTTGTTTGTTGCAAGACGGATGTTATGATACACTGCTTTGCAAAAAGGCGGAAGTTAAGTGACGTCATTGTGAAAAGGGCGTATTAGATTACTGTACAAATTACTCTCTCCAAAAAGTATTTAGTTACTTATTACTAATTACTTTCTATATCCTACATCAACCTTGATTAGTTAAGCGATTGAAGGATAGACATGAAACGGCTTATTTAATTAATTCAAATAAATAATATTAAACTACATAAAGTAGTATTATTAACTGACCAAAGTATTACAAATGTGAGAATTCTACGTTAAAGCAAGGATTTTAAAGTTAGACTTTGAATTTTGATGTCAATTCCACTATTGCACACACATATTACACAAAGTATTTAGTTTAATTACATCAGAAGTAACTGTAATTAAATTACAGAAAAATAACAGTAATCCCTTACTTTACTTTTTCAAGGGGAAAGTAATTAAATTACAGTAACTAATTACTTAGTAACTAGTTACACCCAACACTGAGTATATTGGTAAAAAATTCATTCAACATTCTCTGAGCGTTTTTATGTCACATCCATGACGCTGGAATTGCTCAGTTGTCAAACAAACAGACATTTAAGCGATAGTTCATCATAGAATTCAAATTTGTTGTTTATTTACTCACCCTCAGGCCATCCGAGATGTAGGGTTAGCCTAGCAACCGTTTAGCAAAACCTATATCTCTGCATCAGAACATCGTAGAGACAAGGGGGTTGGTTCGTTTCACTCATAGCTTAGAGTATCATCAACTGACATATGCTAAGCCACGCCCATAGCAACCAAACAGGTTAGCCTAGCAACCGTTTAGCAAAACCTATATCTCTGCATAAGAACATCGTAGAGACACGGGGGTTGGTTCGTTTCACTCATAGCTTAGAGTATCATCAACTGACATATGCTAAGCCACGCCCATAGCAACCAAACAGGTTAGCCTAGCAACCGTTTAGCAAAACCTATATCTCTGCATAAGAACATCGTAGAGACACGGGGGTTGGTTCGTTTCACTCATAGCTTAGAGTATCATCAACTGACATATGCTAAGCCACGCCCATAGCAACCAAACAGGTTAGCCTAGCAACCGTTTAGCAAAACCTATATCTCTGCATAAGAACATCGTAGAGACACGGGAGTTGGTTCGTTTCACTCATAGCTTAGAGTATCATCAACTGACATATGCTAAGCCACGCCCATAGCAACCAAACAGGTTAGCCTAGCAACCGTTTAGCAAAACCTATATCTCTGCATCAGAACATCGTAGAGACACGGGGGTTGGTTCGTTTCACTCATAGCTTAGAGTATCATCAACTGACATATGCTAAGCCACGCCCATAGCAACCAAACAGGTTAGCCTAGCAACCGTTTAGCAAAACCTATATCTCTGCATCAGAACATCGTAGAGACACGGGAGTTGGTTCGTTTCACTCATAGCTTAGAGTATCATCAACTGACATATGCTAAGCCACGCCCATAGCAACCAAACAGGTTAGCCTAGCAACCGTTTAGCAAAACCTATATCTCTGCATCAGAACATCGTAGAGACACGGGAGTTGGTTCGTTTCACTCATAGCTTAGAGTATCATCAACTGACATATGCTAAGCCACGCCCATAGCAACCAAACAGGTTAGCCTAGCAACCGTTTAGCAAAACCTATATCTCTGCATCAGAACATCGTAGAGACACGGGAGTTGGTTCGTTTCACTCATAGCTTAGAGTATCATCAACTGACATATGCTAAGCCACGCCCATAGCAACCAAACAGGTTAGCCTAGCAACCATTTAGCTACACCTATATCTCTGCATCAGAACATCATAGAGAGACGGGGGTTGGTTTGTTTCACTCATAGCTTAGAGTGTTATCAAGTGCAGATGCCAAGCCACGCCCATAGCAACCAAACATGTTAGCCTAGCAACCGATTAGCAATATGTATATCTCTGCATCAGAACGTCATAGAGACACGGGAGTTGGTTCGTTTCACTCATAGGTCACTCATATCTATCTATCTATCTATCTATCTATCTATCTATCTATCTATCTATCTATCTATCTATCTATCTATCTATCCGTACATCCGTCTGTCCATCCATCCAGCAAAACCTAATAAGTTCTAATAAGAAACTTAATAAACCACATACATTTTGCCTGGTTGTGGTCTCTCTCCCTCTGTCTTTCTCAAGCCAACATAAAGTTTGTTCACAAACTTTTACCTCATCTAGTTATTATTATTATTATTCTGAGACTAAATTTTCTGACTTTAACTCCTCCTAGAGCTTTCAAGCTACAATCCACCAATACATTCACTCATAGCTTAGAGTATTATCAATTGCAGATTACAAGCCATGCCCATGTGTCGTTATAATCATGCTAGTAACATGCTAATCATGCTAACAACATACTAAGCCCGGTTTTAACACACTGGGGTCACATTATTTTTTCCATCATGTTAGAAAATGTTTAACGATAAAACCTTTCAAACTATTTCAAACTCTTCGGGACAGGCTTTGTCAAGCCAACATAAAGTTTGTACTCGAACTTCTACTATCTAGTTGCATATTGCTTTCAATAAGAGACAAAAATAATAAATTTGAACGGTTTATTACAATAACTGAAATTTTGCATACATAACTGTACAAATAATTATAACTGTATACAGTACGCGTCATTACAAGCATTGTATCCTCTCTCTTTCAGACACTGTTAAAACTGCCTGGAAGTCTTTAAAAGCAGTCAACTTCTGGCCATTTCTTATTCTTAAAGTGCCAAGTGCCGTGTTTTTCTCTCAGCAAAATCTTTGATAAGACCTTTGAAATCAAGCTGTCTTGCTAAATCATGTTCAATAGACAGCATGGCAAGACCATTTAGTCTTTCCTGACACATTGTGGATCTGAGGTAGTTCTTCACTAAATTGAGCTTACTGAAAGCTCTCTCTCCACTTGCAACAGGCAAAGTGCAAAATATGTGCAGCGCAATGCACACTTCACTGAAAATACTCTGGAGCTGCATCATGTAGATTTGATTCAAAAGTTCAAGAGGGGACAACTCCAATGGGAAAGTAGCTGCATATGCAGCATTTAGATGTCTCATTTCATTAATCAACTCAGGTGTAAGGTCACTGTGGTATTTTTGTATCAGTGGATGACACAAAACTGAGACAGTATCTTCACTCATACGGCCTATTTGCAGGACACTTGCAAAGTCCTCGACTATAGCTGCTGTCATAAGGAATCGTGTATTCAAGTCACTGATCAGGCTGTCCATGGCCGTATAAAAAACTGCTACTTCTGCTTCAGCAGCCTCATCATGGAATTTCTTGCTTTTACGGTGGTGTCCATGTTCTTTGGAGAATTTAGGTTCAATATCCATCTGATTTGCCACCAGTGAAGCTTCAGAAAGCTGCATGTCCCATTTCTCTCTAAAAGCCTGCATCTCTTCCTGCACTGCCTTCTTTCATTTTCACTGTCACTGGTTCTGTCCCTGACCGGCTCTTCCTGCTCAGCACTTTCCTCCAGCGTGACACCATGAGAAGGCCCTAAGTCTGGACAAATCAATATGTTTCAATGTACAAATTAAAAATGAGTCTGTAAATCTTAGTCTATAAATAAAAAAATGAATATTAATTGCATTACCAAGTTATAAATACTTTTGCACACATACAGTATACTTGAGCTGTTACACACACCAATAAAATTGTAACATTTAAACATGGCAAACAACAACAATACATCTTTTCTAGCAGTTTACTTTCTCTCTTAAACAAGACTAGATCAAGAAATCCTTGACGAAAGCTTGTATTATTATTATTATTATTATTATCATCATATTCATAACAGGTTTCACACACCAGTAGCTTCAGTAAAGCAAAAATAACGACAGATCATTAAAACAGTGAACTCTTTTAATGGGTCGCTTTCAATACTGCACATAAGATTCTAATGTTCAATAATCATGGTCTTCCATTAATTTTAATATACTATATCCATAAACAATTATTCACTCCCCTATCACAGCAACACAGAGCAGAGCAGACCTAATAAAACACGCATACATAATGGCAATGCATACATGGCAATGATCCAATGCACCCGCGAGTAAAACGACTGATATAATATATTTAACATTATTACATTTTTTTACAATGTCAGAAGTACTACCGAGAACAGACAACAGAAGACATTTTTTTGTAATTTTCTGAAACAGAAAGTGTGATGCGAGTCTGAAGGATTGGGTGATGTTTTTCCAGCACAACGCGCTCCCTTTAATGTAACGTTAGTTTATTTTATCAATATAATGCAGGACCAAACCAGCCAGACATAAAGAATAAAATTAGACAGAGAACATCATCACTGGATCACCATATGCAGTTCAGTAGTTAAAATCAGCAAGTACCTGCCTCAGGTTGCTGTCCCATAAACAGTACAAACCTTAAATGTGACCCTGGACAACAAAACCAGTCTTATGGGTCAATTTTTCAAAATTGAGATTTTTACATAATATGAAAGCTGAATAAATAAGCTTTCTATTGATGTATGAGTTGTTAAAATAGGACAATATCTGGCTGAGATACAACCGTTTAAAACTCTGGAGCGCAAAAAAATCAAAATATTGAGAAAATTGCCTTTGAAGTTGTTAATCAGGGGCACTGTGGCAGACCATCCACTCACAAAAATAAAGTTTTTATATATTTAACGTAGGAAATTTACAAAATATCTTCATGGAACATGATCTTTACTTAATATCCTAATGATTTTTGGCATAAAAGAAAAATCGATAATTTTGACCCACACAATGTATTTTTGTCTTTTACTAAAAATGTTCCCGTGCTACTTAAGACAGGTTTTGTGATCCAGGGTCACAAATTAAGACCAAAACAGCAGTACTAGAGCCCCCTCCTAGCTGCGGGGTGTTTCTAAATTAAGATCTTAACTTTAACCAGGCGGTAATAAGGTATTAAGCTTGTTTACATTATTTATACTAAGTCATTTAATCCATACACTCTTGTTAGACTTGGATACTGCTGTAACCAGGACATCGTTTGCCCCTGCGTCAAACGATGCGGAAGTCAAAATACCGGAAGTGTGAAAAAGGCTTATAGAGGGTATGCACGTGTCGTCACTTTCCCACTTGAACACACCGGAATGCGCCTGCTTGAGTGGTAAAACACAAAATGAATGGTTACAATATCAGGAAACGCAATTCCGTGCAACATTTGAGTGTCTAAGAACACCTGATTCCTTTGTAAGTCATAAGGTAGTCATAAGGATCACCGTCGAGTCCACCTGCTTGTAGTTTCAGCAAATAATTGCGTGTTTTAGTCCCGGGTTTTGTTCCTCCTATTGAATGCAGCCATTTTGCCTTAGTTTTACCACTCAAGGGAGTGTGTTCCGTCCGGTGTATAGAGGGTTTGCATTGGCGTCACTTTCCCACGTAAAACACACAAAAAAAACACTATAGAGGGTGTCCAGGAACACTTGATTCCTTTGTAAGTCATAGGGAAGTCGTTAGGATCACCGTCGAGTTCAGCTGCTTGTAATTTCCCTGGTAAAATCCTTTGTGTTTCAAGTTTACGAAACTTAAACTTACTCTAACCATTTAAACTACCTATGATTGTTAAAATTGCCAAAAAACACAGTTGCGTGATGACGTCAGACTCGAAACACCAAGGATTTTTCTTTGCGAATGTGTACCGGACGTTAAGGGCAGTCCACGTTGCTGCTTTGAAACCGTTTATAGCTAACACTTTTTAGAAGTTCTTATCCCAGTTCATTTCTCTAAACCTGTCTTTTTCTAGGAAGTAGGTAATCCGGGGACAAAAGCAGTTTTATTGGGGTTTGAAAATTAATAATTCAAGACTAATCACAGTGTAAAAGACAAGATCAGATAAGACCTTTGGCAAAGAAGCATGGCAACGTGTTTGTCCTGTGTCAGTTTTACCGTAGTGCTTCGAAAGGGAGGGGGGAAGTGAGCAGTTGGTTGCAATTCGCATCCTCACTACTAGATGCCACTAAAATCTCCACATTGCTCCTGTAAATATTTTTTTTTAGAAATCTAAAGAGGCTGCAATCAACGCTGTTCAAACAAAATGTATATGATTTAGAGAAATATCTGAGCAATCTTGGACTTAATTATATTCTGATTGTGTACATGTACATATTAATACATAAACAAACCTTTATTAAAATCATTTGTACAAATGATGGCAAAACATAGTGTTGCAACATTTATTTGTACACAAAAGCAGCAAACACAGTGGGTAAGAATAAAGTAGAGAGTGACATTTTTAATTCACCTTATAAATTGATTGTTTACAGTGCATAAACAAGTCACAAAAGGCAATAATTTGACAGAACATCATGTGATTAAATATACAATATGATTTTTTCAATGTATGGCCAATATTACTACCTTTGTCAGAACCCCAGCTCGTTCAAACAGTGTCTCAATAGTGCATGCTGGGATTTGGTATTTATCTCATTTTATCAAAAAGAAAACTCATTATCTTAAACATCTTCAAGATAATTCTGTGCATATTCAAATACCATTAACCATATTTGAATTTGTTCTAAAACTTTGGATTTGCATCATTTAATGTTTGTAGTATCAAACCTTCTTGTCACACCACTCAATCATAAAAAACAGGAAAATTTAAATAGCAAATAAATCAGCAAAAAAGCATTATTTTAAATCATATTCAATCATAATTACAGCTTGTCCGTGTATAAAGCAAAGAACACATGCTTAATTAGACACATTTTCAATAATAATAATAATAAAAAACATTTCATCTAAAACATTCTAAATTAAAAAAAAATTGCATAGTGCTGAGGCACTATGAGTGCATAGTAAAACACTTCCTGGAAGATTGTATTAATGGACAAAATAAACAGACTCGAGTAAACAGACTTGAGATAATGAGAATGAACCCCATGTGTTTCCATACAGTGTTTTTTAAATGAGGCCATAAAATGAGTTCATATGTAAATGTTAGTGAGGCGAACCTTTGTAGTCAACAGCTCAATGAGTGGATTGCGAGTTTTTTACATTTTTGATCTCCAGTTCGAGTTGTTTTATCCTAACGTCCCTCTGGTTAAGCAGCTCCCTCAACCTTCGGATCTCGTCCTGCTGCTTATAAAAGACTTGACGGAGCTATATGCAAAAACACATACATCAACTTAGATAAACATGGACATTATATTACTGACAAGAACATTCAAGGAAAGAAAGACCACACTTCTACATACTTCCTTAAAACTTTTATTCACCGAAATGCTGATTATATCTATATTATATAGCATACCTCATTCTCTGTTTTCGGCGGCGAGCACTGCGTACTATCCAGTTTTCCGTTGCTGACGTTGGTTGTAGAGCTGCTGTTTTCATCTGTGGATGGAGGCAGTGAGGTGGAGTGGGATTCGTTTTGCTCGTTGTTTTCTTTAGTATTCAGCTGTTCCTGAATTAGCTGCGGCAAACCTGGTCGACTCTGAGAATGATGCGTCTCGATTGAACTCAACTCTGCATAGTCCAGTTTACTTCCAGGCTTCAGTGACATCATCACAGGACCTTCATAACAAAAGTGAATAATTAAGAAATTATATTTATAATATTGCACAGAATTAAATTTGTATAAAACATCTTTAAAGGGGACATTTCATGAAAATCAGACTTTTTCAATGTTTAAGTGCTATAATCGGGTGTCTGGTGCATCTACCAACTCAGAAAACGTGAAAAATGACAATCCAGTAACTTTGTTTACGTGAGCCTATCTCTGCAAGCCTGTGAGAAAACGAGCCGTTCAGATTTCGCTCGCTTTCTGACGTAGGTAGTCGTTCATATTATAATATTACCGCCCCCTTTTCTGAACGTGTCCACCCATGGCGCTGCCGCCATTTTTGTTTTCACAAGCGACATATGTGAATTAGTTCCGACACCATGGCAAAAGTAAGCAAAGCAGGCTAAGTGTTCCCAGCCTGACAGGAGAGCAATGGATTTATTTTGTTTTCAATGGAAATCCACCAGACTGAACGAGGCAAAGCTGCAAATAAAGACATTGGAAGTACCGTTATTTTTTAAGTAAGACCTCAGGGACCTGTGGCAACTTAAAAGTAGGTAAAACGTCATTGTGAAACGTTTGTCCATTCACGCAAAGAAAGCATTGTGTATGGCTTGTAAACACGCAACGGGATTGTCCTGTGTAACGTTACTTTCACTTAGAGAAAACGCGATGCGTTTGTCTTGGGTATCTTCACTTATAGAAAGCAGTGTGTATGGTCTGTAAACACGCGACCGGTTTGTCATGTGTAATTTCGCATGTAGAAAACAATGTGTTTGGTGTTTAAAGATGGAAACAGCGTTTCTCATTCGCTTTATGTGACCCTTCTTTTGTCGATGGAAACACAGGCTCACAGCCCTGGCTGAGTTTTCTGTGAAAAGGGGGCGGAGACTAGCAGCTCATTTGCACTTAAAGAGGCACACGCCAAAACAGCGCGTTTTTCCTCACATGCAAAACTGGGCAATTAGGGCATGGTATAATAAAAGATCTGCGGCGTATTTTGAGGTGAAACTTCACAGGCACATTCTGTGGACCCCTAAGATTTATATTACATTTGTGTAAAAGTAGAAAGAAACCTCTCCTTTAACATAACAAAAAAAAACAATAACACCTGTTTCATACTGCACGCGTGAGCTGCGGTGTAGGCGGAGCGGCAGCAGCGCGTAGGGAGAGCACCGTGCACCGCGCTGCCTGGGTAACTGTTACCACAGTACAACAATGCAATTTCACATTACGTTATTTACATACATCAATGAGCAAAATATCTTCCAGAACTTCATCAAAGCGCTTTTAAGTAGATTGCATAACTATGATTTGTTATATCCGCCTGTTTCATGCTCTTTTAGATCTATGTAGTACAAGTTATAAATAAAAAGCCATCGTGCTTTGAAGGATACGAAGTCACTTAAGGGTTAACTCACCATAGGAGAGAGTGACTGACTTGTGATGTGATCGCTTTTCTCTCACACATACGCAATATAAGCATATAACACGATGTCTATGTAGTTTTATCTGTTTTTTCAGAAGGTTATGAAGACAGTGGGTTTCAGACAGTACACTGACAGCGTAATGCGATCGTTTTCCACTCCTTCATATACAACATAAGCATAACATCTAAGATATACTTGTATTATAAATCCTTTAAATGTGCTGTTGTGGTTTTGGCCCAAAAAACTCCTGGCAAAAGTGTTTTTGAAACTCATGGCGACTGTTAAAAACACATTAGACACCACTTACATGCTTTAAAGGTAAAAGTGTTATTTTTTCCTGTCAATCCATGTGGATTTTGTCCGTAAAGAATGCACTGTCGCTTTAATTGAGCGTTAGCAGCGCAGCAAAAATAGACTCGGCGCCGAAATGATCGCTGCACTGCTGCTTACGCGCCGCTTCTGCTCCACGAGCACGCGCTGCTTACGCGTGCGGTATGAATGCTCTCATCTGTTAAAATGTGCGCCGAAAAAAATACATGCTTCTTACGCTCTGCTTTACGCTTGCTGTGTGAAACCGCTGTAACAGTGCAAATACATGGTGTTTTTATTGACTTTTTTCTGGTTGCTCCCCATATACGCAGGTCTCTGCGTATTCGCATTCTGAAAGTCTAGTGTGACTGTGACATGATTCTATTCTAAAATGCTTTTTAAATGTTGTGGTCCATTTATCTTTATCTAACCTTTATCTAGACCACGGAGCCACTCGTCTGCTGTCAGGGCAGGCCTGTTCCCGGCTGTCATAGGGAAAATGTCCTCTTGATAAGACTCTGACTGCAGAAAAGAAAAACATCACTTTCAAACACTTGCCAGATTATTAGGGACCCTATAATCCGAGTGAGCGCACATTCTGTAACCAATGTGAAAACCTTTCTCTCTATCAACCAATTAACAAACCTAAAGTATCATATGTATTCGAATGGCATTATACCCTTCTTGGCACAATCATGGATAGAGGTTCTATGAGACTTTTGATTGTCACTAGCTTGTAGAATCTGAACACTTCACAGGAACACACATCCAGTCCTCGCTTTGGCATTACACCTAAAAGAAAGCCAAAAACTCTTGATTACAAAATCCACATCATGTGCAAAACCATTTCACAGAAACTTTAACATGCAAAGAAAGTATTTGGACACTTAAGCCAAATAGCCACTTAATTTAATGTCTTTAATAATACAATGACATTTAAGTTTGTAAATGATTTTTGGGGCCATTGTAAACATGTTAAATGAGAATGTTCCGTTCACTCAAAATGTATGTGACACATATGTAACCCTGGACCACAAAACCAGTCATAAGTAGCATGGGTATATTTGTAGCAATAGCCAACAATACATTGTATGGGTCAAAATTATCGAGTTTTCTTTTATGCCCAAAATCATTATGATATAAAGTAAAGATCATATTCTATGAAGATATTTTGTAAATTTCGCTAAGGAAATGGGCTGGAAACACGCCTACAAACTTTGCTCGCTGCTGCCCTTTCTTTGGGAATTACCCACTCAAGTTTGGTGAATATTCGCCTCGGGTTCATCTACTCTCCACAACGTCATTACAGCGGTAAGCCAATAGAGAGCATTAAAACAAACCTGTTTCTTCTTAGCAACAGCCTGCTAAAGCATCTCTGATGGACAACTTTAAAGGCGATTTTCTCAATATTTCGATTTTTTTGCATCACTAGATTCCAGATTCCAGATTTTCAAATAGTTTTTTCTCTTCCAAATATTGTCCTATCCTAACAAACAATACAACAAAGGAAATCTTATTTATTCAGCTTTCAGATGACGTATAAATCTCAATTTCCAAAAATTGACCCTTATGATATTGACCCTTATGGTTTTGTGGTCTGCATATGAATGGTCACATATGCACCGAACATTCTATAACAAAATCTATATTTGTGTTTATTTATTTTATGCGTATACTTCTGCTGAATTAAATCAACATCATAATGACAACAGATAAAATACAGTAGTGTTTTTCCAACCTGAAAATTGAAAGAAATGACACACAAAAAACCTTGCTTTTAAGCCATTTTTGCTATTCAAATGATGTTGTCACTGTGCTTGTATGTGTGTGGGGAGTTGGAATATGTGGTCTATGAGGACATTTGTAAAACAACATGGGTAGTATATGGGTTTTACAACATAATCATGGTATTGTCGTAAACTGAAAGGCCAAAAAATGGGTTGGTTATACTCACCCATTCCCTTCTGTGGAAGAAGAGATCGGTATTCAGTCAGATAGTGCACATATGGCTTCTCTGGGCTGATTTCATAGTATCTGATATTACCATCACCCTAAAGTTTAAGGGAAGATTGTGTTATTCATTAAAGGAACAGTTCACCAAAAAAAAAAAAAAATCTGTTCTGATGAACACAAGATATTTGGAAGAACGCTTTGTAACCAAACAGTTCTTGGCCACCATTGACTACCATAGCAGAAAAAAAAGCTTTATAGATTTCTTTGTTCCGTTGAACACAAAAGAAAATATTTTGAAGAATGTGGAAAAGCAAACAGTTCTGTGGCACCTTTGACAAAATACTGTCTTTGGGTCTTTTTAACAATCCTATTACCGTGGAACTAAAAAAACTAGTTTCAACTCCGGGCATATGTACTTACCTTTCCAGCTATGTACAGCATGTGTGTGTCAGGGTCATAGAATGGAAAGAGAACCCCAGAGGAGCCATCCAGGTCCTCTGAATAGGATGGCTGAGAGAGGTCCTCCTGCAACACACAAGTATGTATATGTATTTAGGAATCAAAACACGTTTCATACTTTGTTTTTATTAAACTACAAGAGAATTTATATAAATTAAACATACAAGTACAAAAAATTGAACTGTGCAGAATACTATGACTGCTATATCATGACTGTTTCACCAGAGGGAAAATTAGGACCTTCTGATTGATTTATTACTTATACAGCCTCTCAGATATTAGGTTGATAACAATCCTCCAATGTAGTATTTGTTAACATTAGTTACTGAACAATGAACAAATGTGAAAAAAAGCAATTATATTACTATTAACTAAATATTAGGTTTTTAATAAATAAAGCTATATTGCTCATTTTTAGTTATCTAATGCATGAACATGTTAATGACTAATGTAAATGTTCCCTCAATAATTAAATGAAATTAAAGAATTGGACGTAAAACATGATATGTATGTACTGACACAGCCAGTATTTTGAATGTGGTTGAGCAGCTCTTACTTGATCCCAAAGTGCAATCTGACGATGGTTCCAGCGTGAATTCCCTGTGGAAAGGAGCATTTTCATGTTTCCTAGAAATAGCACTTTACTGGCTTTGTGTGTCTTGCAATTTGTCTCCTGTAATCACACAGTACACGTGAGTTTAAAAATAATTGCACATTTCCTCTTTCTCCGTCTCACATACTGTTTACTGGTGAAAAATAGATCAAAGACCAGAAAAGTAAAAAAATGAATCATCTTAAATCAAGAAATAATTTCTTTGACTGTCTTGCTGAGTCACATGAAGAGAAAGTGTGAAGACAAGCTGATGCTTGACCTCTGGATAACACATCACCTAAAGGTGCTGGTTTAAGATGTGTGATGTTTATAGAAATGTACAACAGGAAGTACATTTCCGAACAGTCACACATACCTCAGACAAAATAAAAATGGAATATATGTCAATAGGGTCATGACTGGTTTTACCCTTTACTACGTGAGATATACAAACAGTATGCCAAGCAGAATAACAAAGAACTATTAATAAGACTAATGGCCACACACCTGTAAAAGGACTCCAGTGCGTGGATCAATTACTCTGATCTTCTTGTCTTTGCAAGAGGTGGCTAGTCTGCTGCCATCTGTGTTAAAGGACATGGACAGAACCACATCCGGGTGCAAACTGATGGACTTCACAGGGTTCTTGATCACCTGCTCAGGAATGTCAAGATTCCACACCATAACCTGTACATAGACACACAAAAAATTTCCAACACAAATGTCACGTTTTAACTATGGTTGTAAAAGATTATTGGCTTCAGATGATTTTCTATAAGCAAGAACCCTACAGTTACTTCTAGGGAACATTGCAAAGAATGTGAGATGAGGTGAGGGACAGATGCTGTGTCCGTTTCATCAATGATTCAGGGGATTTAATTATAGTAACCTGGTAAACTTCACTTGCTTAGAGACTGATACACCATAACTGCATCCTCACAGTTCACACAAAGCTTTGTGGGAAATGTTCATTCGTAAAGGAAGTCTATATTTTACTTAATATTCTCTTTATCTAAAAATAATTACTGGATGTTTGTTGCATTTGACGTAACTATTCTACTCGCACTTGCCCCCTTTCCTGGCAAACAGCTTTCAAATAAGATTGTGAATGAATGAATCCAAACCATGGCCTCAGATGCGTGACTGTTTCATAATTATATATTTAATAATAATTACATAATACTATTTATAATGATAATATAAATATACATCATATATAAAATCTCGATTCTATGAATGACTGACTAAATGTTAAGAGTTAATTACACTAACAGATTTGTTACATCAAACTCATCTATCTGAGGTAGAGCAAGACAAGCTAATACGAATTTAAAAGACAAATGTTTTTTATGATAAATGAGAGAATAGATTTAATTCAATTAGTTCACATTTATAATTACTTGAATGTTCATTTTGAATCCCATATACTGTAATCTTCTAAATACTGCACAACTACACTATAGTTTCAGCAAAGATAAAGAGTTTGGTGCCAGACCCTTTTCCACCCAGTAGGGACACATTTTATAATCTTTTATTTTGATGGTGTAGTATTGTATCACATAATAATAATGTGTTGTATGAGTTGTTACTGTGACTGTAAAGATTTGAAATGCTTTCCTGGGGCTGACTTCACTTAAAACTTGTCAGTCTTCATTCCCTGACACAATGTGTCTAGTGCAAGTACCTGGTAGTCATAGCCAGTGCTGAAAATAATGTTGTTGGCAGTGGGGTGCCACTCAATAAGGCCAACACGGCGTGAATGACCCTGCAGCTCTTTCCTAGGCACTGTGATGTTCTTCATAACGCCGTGTTCAGGGATGTCCCAGATCTTTACCTGAAAAACAATTACATACATGCATGATTATCTATATACAGGTGAAAATCTGAACTCAGCTAATGAACTGCAGGCTCAGATCGACATTAGTCAGATCAGTTTACCTGACACCAGTGTGAATTTGAAGTGCATTCAGTATGTTCACACTTACTGTGGCGTCCTCTGAACACGATGCTATACAGAAGTCATGAAACGGATTCCATTTAATGTCGAGCACATTGCCTCTGTGACCAGAAATCTTTGGATGGTGAGGATCGACCTTGCCAGTCTGTGAGAACACAGATACACACACATATTTAAGTACACACACAGGTACATACATACAAACAGTAGTGGCCAAAATTGGTGTCTTGAGGACAAAATGTTTAGCATTTCTTTCAGACAAAATAATTGGGTAAATAGTATAGCACAGGGGTGTCCAATGTCGGTCCTGGAGGGCCACTGTCCTGCAGAGTTTAGCTCCAACTTGGCTCAACACACCTGTTTGGAAGTTTCTAGTCTACTTTGTGAGACCTTGATTAGCTGTTCAGGTGTGTTTGATTATGGTTGAAGCTAAACTTTGCAGGACACTGGCCCTCCAGGACTGACTTTGGACACCCCTGGTATAGCATATCAGGGAATGTAGGTTTCATTTGAATATACAAAAAAAGTTTGTATCCTAAACATAAGTGTGTTTTGTTTTTGTTTACTTTTTTTAATAAAATCTCACCAAACCAAGCTTGCAGCTACTGTAAACAAAGGAACAGGATAAAACACACCAGATCCATTCTCTGAAAACTAGCCTCAATAACATATGCAAATTGGATTCTTTGGTAAATTTAACTTGCTTTGCATCTATTTATATATTTCTACTTCAAAACAAGACAAATGTACTTTTTACTATTTTTCCCAGTGAAGAACAAAACAAAAGTGCTTACAAGTTAGGGCAAAAATCAGAGCATGCCACATTTGTCTGCAAAAGACAGCAGAAGCAAGTCTCAGCAAGGAGAGTATCCTTTAGTAGCCCAAAGACAATTACGCAATCTATATGACTCAGTCAACAAGTGACGAATCTTGACTTCATCATTATTAAGATCTTAAAAGACAACTTTATAGGCACTGTTTCTTGTTGCCCTGAGATATTCATTACATTAAATTGTGATGCAGTCAGGCTACTATATGTTTTGAGCCTTTTTGTGTGGAGTTTGCATGTTCTCCCTGTGTCAGCGTGGGTTTACTCCGGGTGCTCCAGTTTCCTCCCACAGCCCAAAGACATGCAGGTTAGGTTGATTAAGGATTCCAAAATGTCCCCCCAACTTGTGTATGGATTGACTGTTTCTCGCCACGAATATAGCCTGAGATGCTGGAATGGCGTTAAGAATGAATAAAACAAACAAACTATATGTTTTGCAACTAAACAGAATTTTATTTCGTATTAAAATACATTTTTGTTAACGGATGAAACTGATGTTTAGGGGTGAGAGTAATGATACAAAATGAGGCCTGCAGCATGTAACCTGTGTCATTCCTGAGACATGAGGTAATATCTCTCTGAACACGAGACGCTCAAAAAACCAATGAGCAGTGAGGAGTGTGTGTGTGGTGTGTGTGCATGTGTTCACAATACTAAATTAAGTCTATTTAGATCTCTATGAAAATGTGTCGTGATTGGTTGCCCTAAAGAAAGAACATGTGAAGACACAAGACTGAAGAAAATCTGATAACAGTGAGTCTACTGTAAGGGAGTTAAAAATATACACAAATATATATTACTTTTATATTCAAAAGCAACCATTGAAACACTTAATCAACCACAAACTATTCACCGACAGTGGTGCCTTAACTCAGCAGGTTATTCTTAAAGAATGCAACATGACTCGTATGTTAGACTTTTAAAGAGAGGTAGGGCTTACATGATGGATGGACAGCACCAGGAAAGCCCCGCCCCCTGCACATTCAGTGATGACAGCGATAAAGTGAGGGTTGATGGCACAGAGGTGGTTGTCATGAACGCTCCGGGTAATGGGCACACCATCATAGCAATTCTCTTTTGTGGCTGGCTTCCCAAACACGTGGCGATACTTGGAGCTACGGTACTGAGGACGCCATGTCATCTAGAGTAAAACAAAACGATCAATAACAAGTCCTGGATAAATATCGGTAACAATAATATAATATTTTAATTGAATTCCCTGATTAATATCCCCATGACCTTGGCATGGCAAGAGCTATGTAGCCTATAATCAGCTAAACTATAAGAACATTGCACATAGAGGCAGTGTACATAAAATGATGATTCATCAATTATTTAGCATTAAAAATTAGGATGAAGACATCTATGAAGAGATGTGGTCTCCATTTTGTCTTGTTTATAGCAACAGCTCATTCTCCAGACATCGCAAACTACAAATATGAATGTTAAAACATGTCTCAACACATGCACCATGAGTGTATATTTTTTCATACATTTCCTTGTCTTTCTTGAAAATGCTCATTGATAACATAGATCCAGTTCTTAGATCCCTCTTTGGAAACCAAGAAATATTGCACACCAGATTAAGAAGATATTTATAAAAAGCACACACTAGAGCACAGAACAGGGAAATATAGATTGAAATGAGCATTTGTGATCAGAACCGGGCTTTTCTATAATATAGCTGAAAATGAAAACGTACTATTATTTCTTTAGAATTCAAAGGGCCTAAGTTCTATCCATCCTCTACCCTTATGTATTTCTTTCTACTTTCTTCTACCAACTGAAATATCCATGTGGGCCTTTTTCTATCATCTTTACCTACAGGAAACATCAGAGAAAATCCCTAAATGCCAAGCGCGTTTGACTTTAACAGCTAGTCTGAAGTTCACAAAAAATGTCAGTTTTTGACTAGGTAAAGTTCTCCTGTACTGAGAAAAGCACCCTCAAATCTTTTCATAAGAAAACCTGTTGTTCCAACAGTTGCTAGATGTGTACAAGTCGTGTGTGTCATTGAATTCTGTGGTTGAAGATCTGATTGGAGAGTAGGGTTGGCTGGTGTAAGCAAAAATCTTTATTGCATATTATCCCATAGTTGAATATGTGATTTTAAATTTAAAAATGGTGAATGATTCTCTTTAAAAAAGGTAGGCCTATCACACTATAGAAAGTATTTTTTATATTTGAACAATTTTACCCGTTCCACTTATCTCTGCACACAGTAGGATTGATGTTCAGCTATGCAAAATCGTACGTATGTGCCATGCATTGAACGTGCTATTTAAAGAACGAATTCCAAAGAAATTACAGTCTTATCTGGGCATGAAAGGGCAAGGGAGCACAAACATGTATCACACCACTCATAAATCATGTGTGATTTGCAATATCACATATTCATGTTCATGAATTAACAGTCAACAAGAAACATACTGTACTGCTCAGATTAGATGACGAAACGTAGTTTATAATAGTGTTTGCATATTAACAAATTATTTTGTAATGTTTGAGTTGTCCAGCTTTGGAGGGCTGGTGTAATGATTAACAGAATGATGGATTAGCCAGCGTGGGTGTGGTGGTAGGTAACAATATATCGAATTGATAGAAATCAGAGTAATACCAGACAACCGATAAACTTTTGAATTACAGTAACTAAAATAACCACACCACAAATGGCAGACAGAATCTAACAATTTCCTGACTTAAAGTTTTAAAGTTACAGGATTTTCCTACAATCACATCCCCTACTGGAAATGATAATGACAATATACAGTACATACTGTGTACTGAGCATCGTGACATAATATCACGTTTTCCTCCATCCCTGCAAACCCCTTACAGGCAATATCTGAAACAAAAACAAAACCAC
This sequence comes from Triplophysa rosa, assembly GCF_024868665.1. NCBI lineage: Eukaryota > Metazoa > Chordata > Actinopteri > Cypriniformes > Nemacheilidae > Triplophysa > Triplophysa rosa. The sequence continues at coordinate 14,197,671 of NC_079893.1, read as the reverse complement.
CAATATGAACCAACTACTCACCCTGTCTGTGCCGCGAGAAAAAAAAAATGCACAAAATAACAGTGGAGGAGAAGTAGTCCCTGTTTGCCACTTCCACTGGCAGAGTTATAACTCCATTTTATCTCACGTGTACATTTTAGAAGAAGCGAATGAAAAACAAAGGAAGATCCTCAATATAAGAGCGAGAAAAGGAGATCTAAAAACCAGATGTCAGGCGTCTGCCCCGCAGCATAAAGGTGGACAGAATGCAAGCAGCACGTCCAGTGTTTGTTAGCAAAGCAGGTAAGAGATCATGTGTGCACACTCCCTAAATGGGTGGTGCCTTCCATCAGAAAGCAGAACAGAGCGGGTTGGTGTGAAGGAAAGACAGATCAGAAGAAGTTCCCCACAGGCAAAATGACAAGCTGTTTTTCGGCATGATTGTAAGTAAATCTCGGAAAAAATCTGACTTTAAGTCTCAATGTCCGCATTTCTGATGCATTTGTTCAGGCAATGTCACCAATATCCAATATACCTATAAATGTTGCTATAGTGGCGATGTACGCATCGGCACTCCAAGAGTCTGGAAGGAGACTATAGTATAAAACACCAGAAATGTTGCCTTACGTCTATTATGGCACCTTGCTATAGTCCTCCTGAGCTCAAAACACACTTGAGAGAACATATAGGCCTCAGTGAAACCTAAAAATGTAAATTCTGTCATCATTTGTCATTCCAAACCTGTATGATTTTCTTTCTTATGCAGAACACAACAGAAGATATTTTGAAGAATGTTGGTAACCAAACAATATTATACCCCATTGACTTCCATTGTATGGACGCAAAATCTGACATTTCTTAAGATATATTTTGTGTTTCACAGAAGAGTCATTGGTTTCAACCATTTCTTGGCAACATTTTTGCCATTTACATCTACAGTTAATATTAAATAATGCACAACAAACATATTTAGCATATTAGGATTATTTAAGTTTACACAAATGAACAGGAAATGATCTGCAGTTGTTAAAGTGATGGGGCGGCATGTGTTACAGGAAAGGGGGAGAGTAAACACGCACATGGACGAAGTCCAGTCCACAGGTCAGACTCGGTCTGACAGAGCAGACGGAAGCTGGAACAGTTTCACTTTTATCAAATAATATCAGAATATGCCTGAGCAGCTTGACAGGGAGATTCTGGAAAGCTGAGAAATGTCCAGATATTACAGACATTATGGTAATGGCTAGCAAGGAGAGAAAAGCTCTATATACCTAGATCTTTTAGTTTGGAATCAGTCGAAGGTATTTGATCTTAATAGGGGCGATCTGCATTTTGACAAAACAGCACCTGGTTTCAGTTTCTGGGCCATTAAGACCCCACCAAATTGTATGTACATCCCTATGGATGGGACACTGTCATTAGTATTGTCTTGGATTACCCTAGGCATGGTCTGTTGTTATGTTAATAGTCCCTAAAATGCACCTTTGCTATGTCTGGTTGAGTTTCCCAATGTAAGTGGTGTTTATCCTGTTTTACATTTCTATTCTTGCAAAGGAGGCCTTTCGGTGAGGCATGTTTTGGAAATAAATAGCAATGACAATAAAGTGTATATGGGTAGTGTACATATACTGTGTGTATGGTGTTTCCTTTGAAAACAAACTGTTAATATTTTATGTTATATTATTAATATAAATATTTATAATAAAAAATAGCATAAGAGAGATTTATCTTCAATGTTCAAGTTTTGATCACATTTAGAGTTTTATTTGTCAACTACTCAATACATATAGAATACGTCCTCTTTGCCATTAAAGTGAAATAACTTTTAATATAAACATTGAGGTTTAAAAGTGAACAGAAATATATTAAAATACACTATTTATTAGACTCCGTACAAATCTCATGGCTATGAACGCAACAGGAGTTAAAGGGTGGTTCACAAAACAGCGAATATTTCCAAGTTCCAGAAATTTCCAATAAATTTGTGTAATGTCGTTTTGCATTCGCCCACCCCCATGCGTCTTCAAGCAGTTTGCTTTGCAAATAGGGTAATGGATCACTGAGGGAGATGAACTACGTTTGTGTTCTGTGTAAAACCTATTGGTTGAACAGATGAAATCATAAAGTGAGTTTCTGGAATCCTGTTTAGGTAGGCCTATAGAAAAATGTAAATTCGTTACCAATGTACTAAATCTACAGGCTATGACTCATTTGTGATGGTTTGCTTTTTCTAAGAGTGGGAATGTTTGATTTGACTTTCAAAGAATACATTTGAATAACAATATCCTACACAAAAAAATGGCAGAACCAATATAGTTTTTCTGGTAGGTAAATTCAACAATAAAAACATTTAAACCGATTTAAAAAATAACTTTATAATAAAATGTGTTTTTGAGCAATACACATCATGACCTATATGCATGTTTAAACCTTTAAACCAGGCTAAAACCAAATTTAAAATACGGGTGGAGTCAGAAAAGTGTGTATGTGTATTAGGGCTGAACGATTAATCGAAATCGAATCGCAATCGCGATGTGAGACGTTGCGATTTGCTAATCGCAAGAGGCTGCGATGTGGAAGCGATGTGAAAAATAGGAAACGCGTCTGTTCCAAGCCCGCTTTGAGTGGCATTCTTGCTAACTAACTGAGTGAGCGCACCTCCGTTATGCCTAATCAGCACTGCCCCAGCCAACTGCATAAACGTCCGTCATTAAAAAAACAAACATACAGAAGGCAGGAGAGAGACAGTGTGTGTTATTATGGCATCTGCAGAGTCAGATCGATCATATTAGGCAAATAAATACTAAAGAACCGTCCAATTCAGAACACCGCACACACAGCCTGTCATACTCGCGCTTCTCTGCCCCGCGTTGCGCGGACGAGCCGTTTAAATTTGACGCGCATACACAGCCTGTTTCGTAATGACGTTTATAGTACTTGAGTCCGGCTCGGGCATCTGGCAATATGGACGAGGCTTGACGCACGCGCGCACCCTGTGTAAACTCACGCCTAGCTCCGCGTTTCAAACAAATGTAAATTCTATCTAACTGTTTTGCTAATTTCACTTGGATGAAATTAAACATTCAGCACATTTTTTACTTGTTTTAAAAAATCCCACATACTTAAACAATAATAAATCAGCCTATGTAACCTATGAACTATTTTAATAATTCACTAACACAATAGAAAATGTTATGGATTTAAAAGTTACAATGGGAGTTGTATTTGTTTTAATGGAAACTATAATAGTGTACACTGGTATTTGGATTCTGTTGGTGTGATGTAATCTGGAAATTGGGAACCAATTGAACAACAGTAAGCCCTATTTGAATAATGCCCAAAGCACACTACAAAAATTAATTTGTAATGGTTTTAATGGAAACAATTAAATGTTTTTATTTTTGTTGTTTTCTTTCAGGGTAACTATACCCATACTGTGCTCCACACAACAATATTGAATTGAAGCTTGAATTAGAAAAGTTAAAATCGCAAATCAAATCGCAATCGCAATGTCTGTCAAAAATATCGCAATTAGATATTTTCCCCAAATCGCACAGCCCTAATGTGTATACACATTTGCACTGTACGACAAATGTCGCATACACTTTTTTAGCCGACACATTATTGTTCCAAACAAACTTACAGTACCTTAACCCAAGAAACTAAACTTCATATTGGTTGCTTAAGAAAACAATGATGTTCAACTTACAACTTTAGTCTTTCGCATTCCAGATTCTTAACTATTAGGCTATACCCCCTTGGCTGGATTTGCTGTCAAAAATAGGTAATACATTTTCATCCCTGCCCCTGACATGGAAAATGTAAATTATGCTGAGAAGGAAAATAAGCTGTATTTGAGAAAGATTGTGTGCACCTACACTGCATTAATGGATTCATTTATTGTAATGACACAACTAGTATGAAAAAATATTTACATTTAAGCTTTTAGCAAAGGCTTTTTATCTAAAGCAACTTAAAAAGTTTGTTTATATAAACAATGTCCATTCATGATATTCACTCACAATATTGCCATCTGCTCATCTATACACTACGACATTCAGAAAAGAAACCCTAACTAAATCAATATGTTTATTGACTACTAGAGGGAATTGATGTACTGCACAAACAAACTGTATAACGACTCGAGCATTACAAAGGGCAGTTAGGTCAGTAAGATACCATCCTATTAAAAAACCCACTTAGGCAGAGAGGATGCTGGGAAATGCTCTGATGTTTTTTTTTAGAGTGGGTGCAGGAAACAAAGGGAGGTTTTAGTATACGTTAATTTGATTTTGATGCACTGCCACTCTAAGAGACAGTGAACCATTAGAGAGATAGGCATTTACATGCTACAAAACTGCATTCGAGGTCCTGTACATTTACTGTATTTACTGAATTTGACTGTAATCTTACTTCTTGATACTACATTCTAACAGTATACAGTTTTTTATATAAATTAACATTTTAGGGGCACTTGATGTTTTTCATAATCTTAAAAACCTATGTATATGTCTGAGTGTTTTTGTAAAGAAAAATTGTGCAAACATATTCTATTCTTTCATTACATAACAAATATTTTATTTAAAAAAACTTTTACTGGGTTTCCCCATATAATGAAGAAAAAACAGCCAATAGAGGGTATGGACGTGTCGTCACTATACCACGTGAACACCACGGGCCTCATTTATCAATCTAACATACAAACGAGCGCAGATCCGTGGTCAGAAATCATCCTACGACAGGGTTTACATGTGATTCATCAAACATTAGTATGCCGCCAATCTCATCAAACGAATGATCGTACCTTGATAAATGCGGCGGCTGAAATCGATCAAAATTTACATATCATGCCCCTATAAATTCAGGGTATAGACGCCTCGTCCCTAGATTTTGTGACACGGAGAAACATAATCCGGCCAAAAAGAGGAACTTTTCCGATTTACAAATGAAAGTTTAACCTTGAAAAGCGGAATCGAAGGACGTAAAAAATGGTTTGGAAAGAGATCACTGCTGCGGTTAACAGCGTTGGTGTAGTGAACCAAACTCCAGCTGAGGTTTGTATTTTTTATTGGATATTTATGTTTTGTAAACTATCATTTATTACACTGAAAGTATTGTTGTTGCTTTAAATTACTTTGGTTGTATAATGCATTAAATATAAACAAAATTTATCTGACTTCAGTCTTGAAAAACTTTGTTTAAGTTACATTAATGTGTTAATGTAAAAACGCATGTAGATATAAATTACTGATCATTTTTGCGGCACAATTATAGAGTAATGTTTACATGTAAATGTTTTTATACAGTTTTCTTCATAGGTGAAGAAAAAATGGTCTGTGGTGAAGGAGACAGATGCATGTTTCTAAGCAGGATAAAGGTTTAAAATCTAATGCTGCTTCATTTATTTTTTCTCTTTCATATCTGTCAGAGGCAGGACCAGCGGTCTTCAGGCCCCTCAAACCGGCCTGGATCCTGCCACACAACCTGGGGGTGATGTTCGATGACCAGCTAAAATTCACCTCCCACATTGCAGCAACCTCTCGAACTTGCAGGTATGTGCTCTACAACATCAGGAAGATCAGGCCGTTCCTGTCGGACCAGGCCTATCAGCTGCTAGTCCAAGTTTTGGTCATATAAAGACTGGACAACTGCAATTCTCTACTGGCCAGCCTTCCAACCAATGCAGTCAAGCCCTTGCATATGATCCAGAATGCAGCTGCACGTCTAGTTTTCAACCAGTCTAAAAGAACCCATGTAACACCCCTCCTGATTTCACTTCACTGGCTGCCAGTTGCCGTCCGCATCAAGTTTAAATCGCTGACACTGGCCTTCAGAATAGCAACGGCAAATTCGCCTCTTTACCTTAACTCACTGCTCCAAGTCTACATTCATCTTCGGTCTGAAAATGAGCAACGCTTGGTTGTTCCATCACAGCGAGGCACCAAATCGCTTGCAAAAACCTTTACTCATTCGGTTCCCCTGTGGTGGAATGAACTGCCAGCCTCCACCCGAACTGCAGCATCCTTCACAACAAAAAACAGCTCAAAACATACCTGCTCCGCATTTAAAATCTTGTTGTTCATCCTCTCCTTTGCTTACTCCAGCTTTAATCCTCCTAGTAGCATGGCCTTGTAAACTAATGATACTGTTTAGCGTGTTGACAAAATGTTCATATGCTCTCCTACTTGTAAGTCGCTTTGGATAAAAGCGTCTGCCAAATGAATAAATGTAATGTAAATGTAACCTTGAAATTTCAAACAATTAAATGATCATATAATTGACCCTTCGCTAAGCCCCGCCTTCCTTAGTTACTGTTGCTACGCCTGTCAAGCTTTCACGCCTGGCAAGTGTATTACAGTGTGTATGCACCGGTGTCAGACATTCCCAAGGAGATAATTAGTCATTTTTGGCGAACATGTGAAATATCTGAGAGCAAGACAAAAGAGACTGCAGTGTGCATTCGAGGGATATATCCACGACATAATATGCAACCGATTAGAAAATAATTTAATCAAAATTGAAGCTAAAGCCTATGAATGATAACATTCTCCCGCTTATATTTTAGTAGCGCGCCAGGCTACTGCTCACACGTCATGGGTCTAATCTACGCCTTGGACCTGGCAAGAGCCAGAGATGCTTAGCTGAGCCATACATCATCAACAACACAAACAAATTTCCGTCTGCCTTTAATCATCTTATTTTACGTTCAAATATATGCATTATGAACAAAGAACCGTCATTATTTCCAAGCAATGATGTGCTGCGTTAGCTAGCTAGCTAACATTAGCGTGCTCTTACCTTGGAACAAACATAGGTGTTTTTGTTAATCCTGTCGACCTTTAGTGGGACATTCTAAAACGCTTAACGTACCTAAACAGCGATAAAGGAAAACCAAGTTTCTGTCAAATTTTACTTCTAATAAACACATGCTGCTGTCAAAAGAACGAGCTCTTGGTTCGCCGATAAAGTGAATATCACGTTAAGCGATCTCACCATAGAAGTCCATTATAAGAGAAAACAGATTAACGTGGCTTAGACAAATTTCTGTCATTTTAGTTGTAATTAATACTTCAAAAGCCACCGTGCATTGTGTTAAAAAGTGCAGTAGGGGCTTCTTTATGCCCTGTCTGAAACCAATATTAAGAAATGAGGCTGAAAGGCAATAAAGTTGCTAACTCCTGGCTTCAGTGTTGTTACATCGAGCTGAATAGCCTGTGGAGCAAACTAGAACAAAACAGCACAAATGTTTCTAAAAGCTCTGATAAAAAGGGACAGAAATATAAATGAGATGATACAGTGCGTTGTTTAGGTACGTTACGCCACGTTAAGCTGTTTCCTTATAATGGACTTCTATGGGGGAGAAAACGCTTAACGTGATATTCACTTTATCCGCGGAACAAGAGCTCGTTCTTTTGACAGCAGAAAGTGTTTAATACAAGGAAGGTTTGACAGAAATTTGGTTTTCCGTGATCGCTGTTTAGGTACGTTAAGCTACGCTAAGCGTTTTTCACGTTAAGCGTTTTAGAATGTCCCACATTTAGTTGTGAATGAGGCCTTCCACACTGCTTGATCCACTTCCGACATTTTCGAGAGATCGGGAAGGGAAAAAATTCCACCACCCCGTCCAAACTTTTAGGATACTGGCTATCCGATTTACACAATCCATACGCACAACGCTTCAGCATGTTTCCCTCGCTCGAAAGCTTGACAGACCTCCCGCGCCTAGTTACAGTTGCTAAACCACGATTGGCCTGTGGCAGTTTTCGGGCGTGGCTTAGCGAAGGGTCAATTAGGCTAGAAAAGAAAACATTTTATTAATGTAATGAAAATAAAAAATCGCATAGGAATCTATTTTTACATTTGTTATACTAAACGAAAAAAAAACGAATCTTTCTATTTGTCTTTATTCCTTTTCAGAAGGGTAAAGCATACACAGACCTTCACCCAATCTTAAAACTTGCGCACACGAACCGAGACCTGCCGGAGCGCTCCCACGTGGGTGGCAAAACACTCAACAAAATGACTACTTACAATATCAGGAAACGCAATTCCGCACAACATTTCAGTGTCCAGGAACACCTGATTCCTTTGTAAGTTGCAAGGATCACCGTCGAGTCCTGCTGCTTGTAATTTCAGCAAATAATTGCGTGTTTTAGTCCCGGTTTCCTTGTTTCTCCTATTCTCCTCAGCCATTTTCCTGGGTCTTTTGCCACCCAGGGGAGCGTGTCCCAGGGCGTGTCCCGACATGTTCACATGGGAAAGTGACGACAATGCATACCCACTATAAGAGATACAGTTTAAAAAAGTCACAGGGGTGGCACTTTAAGACACTGCTGCTAAAATGTCAAGAATACATTTCGACAAATCCTAGACAAAATGTGGGTGTTTAAAAGATTCTAAAATGCAACTAAAAACTTTTAGTCACAACCCAATTTCTACAGTAATGTGTTATTCAGTACTTATGCTAAAATATGGAAAATATCCAATAAGAGTTAGTTACTTAGTAAGTAACCCTAAACATTTGGACAGTAGTTTATATGAATAAATAAATTTTAAAATTTTAAAAACAGATACATCAGATTTACTACTTATGTCATGTTGACCTATAAAGTACTACAAACAACAGCAAAAACACTTATACAACACGTGTTGTTAAAGTACAATTTTATTGGGTCAATATTAGATTTTTTATTATCTAATCGGCTGATTAATTTTTACATTTGGTCGATAATTTTTTATGTCCGGCCCCTACATATCGCCTAGCATTTTGTTTTAAAAAATCCACTCGGGTGTAAAAATGACCATAGTAAAATGGGTCATGTGAGGTGAATGAGATACAAATATTGTAGGGTAAGTTAGGGTGACCATACATGTCATTTTTCCTGGATGCGTCCTGGCCAGGATTTCTATAGCTATGTCCTCCAGAGGTTGCATTTGTCGGGCGCATACGCCATCCCGGTTGTCTCATTTCAGTTAAAAAAATTATAAAATTATAACATTTAGTTCTCTTAAGACGTAATCATTGTAGTTTCATTATTACCTTGACATGTAACGGTTGCTTTCCTAAAATAAAACCTGTAATAATAAACCTCAATGACGTATGCGACCTCATAGAAATCCTGGCCAGGGCGTGTCTGGGAAAAATGGCACGTATGGTCACTCCAGGTAAGGTAAGAACTTATATTTTATTCATATTTAGCCACATTTAGCTGCCCAAGATTAACGTAACATTCATGGTATCAAGTCTGTTTAAATGCTAAGCTACATGCTACTAACTAGCCACGTAATACACGATAATTCATTTAGTTTCACCATTTTTGTGTGTGTCACTTATTTACTGTAGTTGCATTTGTGTTATTTCGGCCACAATGCTTTTTCGGCATTGTGCATTAAAAAACATTTCAGTCGACCACTAATTCTTGGTACTTAAGGGACTGTTACAAAGCAACTTTTAACCAGTAATTTCACTGTTAAAGGAAAGTTTACTTGAAAACAAAAATTGATTACCAATTACCATTGATTACCAATGTTCTTCAAAATATCTTCTTTTGTTTTCTGCAGAAGAAAGAAGGTCATAAAGGTTTGGAATAACATGAAGGTGAGTAAATTATGAAACTAAAGAATTTCCATTTTTGTATGAACTGTTCCTTTAACTACAGAGATCTCACCTTTCCCTTCCACACATGGACTGGGGCACTTAAGATTTTAAGGGGAAGCAGATTTTGTTTCGCAACAGAGACTACAAATGAATATACACACACACAACACTTATGAATTAAGGACGTTGCATGTCTGCCATTAGATTTTGAGATTGATAAATCTGGGTCGGTCAGAAACACAGACATAAAAATATAACCTGGTGGTGACATTACAATCTAAAAAACAAAAAACCGAGCAGTCTAAGAATGCAATCACCTTTCCTACAGTCATTAGTACAGCCAGAACTCTGACTACAGCAAAGTCTGGTGCATTTTGCAGCTTAAACTCATCAATAAACTGCCCACTTGGACAGAAAGAGACATTTGACTGACATGTAAAGCAATCAATCACAATTCATTTCGGGGTTTTTTACATGCCACTGATGGGTAGGATTATTAGAGATACATGATACCACAATAATGGACCTACATGAATAAAAAAATTTAAAAAATGGACATAAAAAACTGAGCCCTCTTCAAAGTTGCTTAAGGTCACCCAATCAGAATAATGCTCATCTTGATGAGTATAGTCTTTTATTGCCTACAGTGTATGTGGCCATGCAGTGTGAGGATAAGTCTCCAATACACTGCAAACTCCAAGAAAGTGGAGGCAAATAAAATGGCATGTAGTTATTTGTTATTTAACAGACCATTAATCTGAATTGCTCTAATTTACAAAACATAAAAACACACTACTAATCAAATATAATGTTCTTCAAAGTTAATTGCTATCCAGTGTAAAAATACACTGCCAACAGTAAACGTCAAACAGAGAAAACAGTGTTTGTGAACTATCCATTAACAATAATTACCTGTTTGCAAAGGTATAAGGAAAAATACATTCATATAAAGGAGTGCCCCACATGGACAACAGAAACAGCCAATGTGTCCAGGACAAGACCCAGAATGCAGCAGCACTCAGGGCTAAGGGACATGTTTGCACACGACCACACCTCCCTTTAACATGTCTTACCCTGAGGACTTTGACACCTGGCAACCTTCATAAGCTATCTTTACCAGCACTCACTCTCACTCGGGCCATGCCATTTCCTCCATTTAGAAACATGTAATCCTGAACGTATATGCGAAAATGTGTACTGACGTTACAATGTCATGATGTTCACTTGTCAAAGAAAACGTACTGGGAGATTTTGTTATTTGCACAATGCGTAAATAATTCTGCAGGGTACAATCGCAACAATCCAGAGATTCTTATCTATACTGGAACTGAAAAACAAGATAGTATGCTGTAATGTAAGAATTTGAAATATGTAATACAATGAGTTCACAAACGGAACAGGTGCAAATTTAGTATAACTCACCACTTCACACCTGAAGTAGCCCATCAGTCAATGATCTTTACATAAATAAGTTACTTTACTTATACATTCTCAGATCTGCCTTACAAAAAATCCATTATTGAAACGTCACATGTAAACAGTTCACAGATTTTAAAGCTTTCGAAACTCATACGTAGTAAACAGACGTCATAAGGGTGGGATAAAGTTTACACTGGAAAAAAGCACAAATATAGAACAGGGAACATGTGTTGCATAATAGGATACACTGGAATTACTAAGCAGACAGTCCTTTTATAGTGACTGTGCCAATCAAAGCATGATATGAAAAGCATAACTAGGAGGACGATGCACTTCATCACCTTCAAAATAAAAAAATAATAAAATGAAATTAGTTAAAGATAACGCTGCCCTGAACACATTCGACAGAAAGAAAACTACAGGCAAGTAGGAAATTAGTTTTCTTACCTTTGTGATGATGATCAAGTAGTATGAGGGAAATGACGGTGCAACCCACATGTACTAAATCCGCGTCTTTTTAAACATTCGTAAATGAGTCACTCACAGAAATGTGTCACAGAGCGAGAGAGCGAGAGCGAG